>NC_060127.1:118223357-118528670 GCF_021461395.2 Schistocerca americana
GAAAAAAATTAAAGGTAGCAGAAATTTGACAGCAATGTTATGTAATGAAGTGTTACACTCTGTTAATAAAGACTACATCAAGAATACATGAAGATCTGTGCCATGTCTATACCTGTCTCTGTCCAATTGTATAAGATCTTTTTAACATTGAATACATCAATGTCAGCTTCATGGAAAGGACAGAATTTCCTCCTGGTGTTTCCTACATTGCATTGAATACATCAATGTCAGCTTCATGGAAAGGACAGAATTTCCTCCTGGTGTTTCCTACATTGCTGTCAATACTAAGGATGTGATCATGTGCACACTCACGTAATCATCGAGTCAAGAGGGAGAGGGTGCGAGAAGAATGTAAGCTTTTGCATACAGTATTCTTACAAATTAAGTTTTGTCCCACAACGTATTATCAGACAAGCCACGCAGATAGCTGCACACATTAGTATGCTGCTTCCGGGATTTGGAGATGTGCGTCAACCTCAAATTACATTCACCTGGTGTGTTCACGATGAGAACTGGTATGATGACCAGCCTGGAAGTGGTTTTTTGGTGGTTTCCACTAGGTGAATACCTGGCTTGTACCCAGATCCTGCCTCAATTACAAGAATCGCAAATATATATCAGGCATTCTCTCACTTTTACACGAGTTAACACTAGACTCAGGTAGATGGGCTTCATAGGCTTTACAGTCATCTCAGTCAATACAAAACCTCTGTTCTGTGAGATCCTTTCCCTCAGCAATCAGAAAGAATACCAAGCAATAACCTTCAAGTCCACAACTGATGAGGTATAAGATTTAAAAATAACTTTAAGATCTAAACGTGGATAAGAGAATTGTACGAATGCATACCTTTTGAAGGTGGCTACACTGGAGGACGAAATGGTAGTTTTGATTTTTTTTTTTTTTTTTTAAACAAAGTTTTTGCAGATGCAGCATCAGCTTCATTCAGCAACCCTCACAAGGAGCATTAAAATGTTCACAACTACTCGATTCAAACTTTTCGAGTTTCAGTGAAGGTGTGACAGAGACATAAGCAATAAAAGATTGAGGAGGAGGAGAAAGTGGCACTCACCTTCACGAACGACTGGCCTCTCCACTGGCTGGCTGGCGGCCTTGGTGGACGGTTTGCGAGTGGCTGCCGGTCAGGACAAGTGGGCGCGTTCGTGGGCGTAGCACGTGACACGGGGTGCGAGGTGTGAGGTGTGAGTGATGTCGTGGGTGGGCAGATGGGTGAAGGGCAGGGCAGAGTGAACGATTGAGGCGTGAGTGAGGTGGGATGTAGCAGGGAGGTGTGAGGACAAACATAAAACACACCGCACTGTCATCACATGCACCATTATTCGCAAGGCCGACCCTTCACTCCAGAAAGTATCACTCTTTTGCTATGGGCTGTGAAACCAGTCCAAATACTGACAAAATCATTGCTGCCATTAGCATATAGCAAAGTTTGCCCATTTATATATACATTGTAATGAACTTCAGTAGTAAAATCGTACGTGCCTGTCAAGTCGACAGCATTGTTGCGCAAAAATTAGACACTTAACGACCAGCTTCATCTAGTTTAGTAGGATACTATGCATGTGATACAAGAAAAAATAAAGTATAAGCTGACTAGAGAGTGTCTTAGAACTGTAAACAGCAACAATCTGAAATGGGAAGTTTCAGACTGTGACCTCGGCTTTCGAAGAGTGAGGAGGGGGTTGGGTGGGGGCAGAAGAAGATGTGGAAGAAGAAGAAGATGAAGAAGAAGACACAACAATTGGGGAGGGGGATATGGACGAGTAAGGGACACCATACAAACTAGCCCTCTTCGGTACCTACTACGTATTCTTGTTTTAACCTATTCAATTCACTGGAGACACGTGCTCTGGCAGAGAGAGAGAGAGAGAGAGAGAGAGAGAGAGAGAGAGCAAGAAAACAACCAAAGCTAAGGTGCTGATATGAAGTTTGTTAGACATACACCAAGACCAATGTAAAAGGATAAGGTAAAGAATGAAAGGAATAAAATACATGAGGCGTAAAACTCAGTATACAGGAAAAATTCTGCCACTCTAGATTAATATGGTACGGTCGTGTGAAATGGATGGAAGAAACCACAGTGGTTATAAAATTCCTTGTATTGACTATAAATGGGAAAAAAACATGTCGAACAGCAAAGAAGATGAATTGACACCGTTAACAAGGATGTGGTTGAAAGTAGTTTATCTTTGGTATGGAAACCAAAAGGGAGAGTCGGACATGGATATAAAAAGTTGGGAGGCTTGTCACTAGCACCCAGGAAACTGGAGCTGCAACCTGATGATGATGATGATGATGATGAAAATGCCTTCAAAAAATTAAACTGACAAAATTAATTTTTTGGGTTTGCTGGTAAATGTCTGCAGTTGTGTTATACACAGGAATCCCCATGCCACGGTGCAGCAGAACACTGCTAGAAGAACCAAAGCAGAATGGCACAGCCTACTGATAAAGTACAGCATCACGTGTTGGTTGATTTCCTGCATCTGAAGGGGGAAAAATGCAACAATTCGTATTGAGTTGACAGAAGTGGACGACAGCACTCTGCAGATGTATGACAAAGTGATGGAGGAAATGCTTCCAGTTTGCTCAAAAAGGTCTGAAGTGGCAGACAGTATATCTGTAAATAACCAAGAATCACATTTAAGTAGCGGCCCAGGTGCACAAATAGCGGCCACAGTGGAAAAAGGTAAGGGGTCAGTTTTTACATTTTGAACACGACAAAGGCCACCACCAATTGTGTGACATTACAGCAGATGTCACAAGAAGATGCCTGAAGGGGAGTTTTTGCTCCACAATACCCCACACGATAGTTGTACACGTCGCTTCTTCAGGTCGTCATAGTTTGCCTGATCTCCGTATTCTCCCGACAAGGCATCCAGCGAGTTCTCCCCATTTCTTCACAAGAAGAAAGCTCGGAGCAGCAGGCATTTCTAGATGGACGACAAAGTAAGTTCCCAAATGGCCAAAATGCAAACTTCCACAACTGAGGCCTCCACCACCGGGAAAAATGTCTCTCATTTAAGGTTGAATATGTAGTGGACTACACTGTCACCCTGTTTCATTGTTACAACTCTATTTTTTTTTAGGTGAAAATTAAAACTTTGCTTACCTCTTTGTACGAGTTTGAATTTAAAAGTCGTCGTAGCAACACACATTTTTGTTTGCCCACACACCTCATTCAGACTAACAAGCCTGTGTAATAACATTGTGCTCTAGCGTGAACAGTTAAACTGATGAATCACATTACATGTTTCACTACTGTGCTTTGCCACTGATGACAACACCAAATAGTCACGATACAGTCACATTATTTTGACCTGAAACAATTTCATAATGGTAAGACACCCTGCACATGTGTCAAATGTTTCCCTTATTCTGTACGTCACTGTAGCTCGTTTTGCACCTTGTGTTACATTCTGCTCCATAGGCAGAGTCACTATTTGCACAGCTACAGCAGCACCTTCTTGTTACATTCATTTCAATGACACAATACATTGGTGAAATGTAACTTACTTATTTGATAGACAACTGGCTGCAAAACAGAATGTTGTTGTAATGTCTTGTTTGTCTCTATGAAACCTACAAAAACATGCACTGTCACAACAACTTTTAAAGTTGTATAATTGAAGACCCTTTGCACTCACACAAATGGTGGAGACCTGGTACGATCATGATACGTCCTGACTGGTTTTCTTGCACACTTCAAAAGCAGAGGTCAAAATTGCAGACGTCCTTTTTCAGTCACGAATGTTAACTGTTATAACATATCTGTGTGCAGGAGAACAACTTTGCATAAGTATTATCATACCGATGGCCCCGAATTTTGAGTGACCCTTCACATTTTACGTATTATTTAAAGAATTTCCTTCACAAACCCAAGTGTCTTATAAACTTAGTTGCTTACACCATCTGACAACAATCTATCTTGTCTGAAGTGCAAAATTAATGCAGAGTTACAAACCCTGCACCCTGATTCAGATTCAGTCAAGCACATTACTGCTTATCAATAACAAATCCATGGTACAACAGCTCAGTTCCTGATTTAACCAGTAACTAAAACCCTTTGGTAATGTTTCAAACCAATTTCCCGAACAGCATATTTCTACACTCAAAACCATTGTGAACTGAACATAAGAAGTGTTAAAAACGTGAGAATGTCTGGAGATCTGGGTCTCTGCCTTGCTACTGTCAACAAAGGCTACAGCAGATTTAGTCCAAGGTATCTTTCACTGACAATGAATATATGTGTTTGCATGCAAGTAATGTGTGACACATACAGTCGTACTCTCCAAGACAGAAACTGGTACTGAGATAACTGCCAATTAACAATCTGTCTTTGTTATGCCAAGAACTTTTTGCAGCAATTATTGAATTAGCAGCATCATCAATAGCAGTATTAGCTGTGAAGAGGAAGATATGAACTTTAATTGACAGAATGTACAGTTGCAGGTGTGCACAATGTGATTGTGAGTGTGAGAATGAGTGTGTGCATGTAATTCTGAGGGCAACGATTAACAAGCACGAGGGCAAAGGAACCGTTACTTAAGTTTCAATACTTCACACTCACTAAACACAAGCTACAAAGCAAGTTAAATGCACAGTACTGCCAAAAATATCCAAATTACTGTATGTGGTTATTGCCCTAGCTATTTTTGCGCAAGAATTCTCACCAAAGCTTTTATAGCACCACAAACACATAAGGTAATAGAAGCACTGAAAAGCAAGTGAGTGTAGACCCATAAGTAAGGTGTCTTTGTTGACATACACACACAAAATAATACCAATGTCTATAACAAAATATAAAATGTAGCCCCTGTTTACCATTGTCATTCACAATGAGAGAACTACAGTGGAAATATCTAACAATGTGGACACAGAAGAACTGTTACAAACATAATAATTTACATACATAATTTAAAGAATCTCTTAGACTGTGTTGTGCAGGGACCCTTCTCATAAACAAGGATGTACTGAAGTTGTACAGTTAGAAAAGGAAAGCTTAGATAGATATGCAGCAGTGACATGCCATTTGAAGACAGTACATCATGCTAAGGAATTTCTAAGGTACTTTGGTTCTTTCCACTGGAGGAGGGATATTAGATACATGAAGGACAGCATTTGTCATGCACACATGGCTACATGTAAAGACATACCACAATCCTGGCCCAGATAAACAGATACAGCAAAGCTGGTATGAACCGTATTCTGCAGTCAACAAGACATGAGAAACCTGAACACAACTTTTTGTGGTATTGTTTGTTGCAATCAATTGTCAATTTCTGTTTCATCCTACCCTGCTTGAACACAAATTGCAGTCTATACCCCTTAGAAAAATTTACATACATCCAATCTCACTCTCCTCTTCCTTTACCACACTACCAGCTCAAAGTTTGAGATTCATTCATCTTCTAAGTGTTGATCGATGTATTCTTAAGTTCATTATGCTAGCAACAGCCACAGTACTACACATCTTCATAAACATTCTATGCCACCGAGAATATGCAACCTGGTGGAACAATACTGTAGTTCCAAGTTAAATACAGATAAGATACTATGCCAAAGAATACTAAGAGGAAACTACTGAAAAAAAATCTGTGATTTCACACCAACATATGGATTCAAGACCGACTAAAGTTATGGTCAGACATAGTTCAGACCTGAAACATGCAATCACCCAAGAATACACAGTACAGAAACACCCAGGATGGTAACTACTTGTGTAGAAGCTGTCAACAATAGCTTTCAACTGTTTTCAGACATGTAACATGTAATGTGGATTGTCACACATTAATCCTGCATATGGTAATAAGTTACTCACCACATATTTATTGGAGGGGGTGCGGAAAAGGAGAGCATTCTGCTCAATACCTTACTGATATTGAGAGTTGTAAAGAGCTAGGATAGATAAGCTCCAGTACCCTAAATAAATCTCTTCTTTAACGGCAGCCACAAGTGGTCTCAAGTGCACAGTGAAAATTATTTTGATCTGAAGATATAAGACAAGTGGGGAGAGGGCTTAAAAATTTGGACATCGATTTCTGCACAATGAGTTTGTGGAAACCAGTACCATGTACAAGCAAATAATTCATGAGTAGTTTTTTTTTTGAGAACTTAAGGGCGAATAACTGTGATGTGTAAATTAATTTTAATAAGGTTAGTGCTGCTCCTGTAATACTATACATCTGTATACTATAAATCCTGTAATACTATAACAATGTTGCAACCTCAGTCTGTGACACATCAGTAGCACGTTAGAAGTAAAGTGCTAATCACATGTCAACTTGTTAATTATGGCTACAAGTTCTCACTGTCGCTCGCACACAGCTAAAGGAAAACTTTCATTTTGTAGCAAAAAAGTGAAGCATTTTCACATCAGAAAAAGGCTCTGCAGTTATGTAGATGAGAAGTAACAATACAGATGTGCAGTGACTAGTGAAATGTCCAAACTCAAAGAACTAGGCATCACTTGTTTCACAGCTAACCGGGGCTGGCTACGAAGATTTTTCAGTCGAAATGGATTAGACTTACAGATGAAAACTACAATCATCCAATGGCTTCCAGGTGATTACGAGGAAAAAGTAGTGAATTTTCATCACCACACGATATACTTATGCCCCAAACATTCCTATGTATTACCGCAAATTGGTGTCGCAGATCAAATTCCGGTCTATTTTGACATACCGCTTCACAACACCGTGAACAAGAAAGGGGAATCTGGTGCCACAAAATGAACTGATGGCAATGAGAAGCAAAGGCGCACAGTGATGATTTGTGCAACTGATAATGGGTGAAAGCTACCACCTTAAGTAGCATTTAAAAGGAGAGCTATTCCAAAAATATCAGTGAAAGGCATATAGGTAAAAGTGAACCTGAAAGGGTGAATGGACAATGGCAATACGGTTAGCTACATGACATGTTTGGCAATTTCGCCCTGGTGTGTTACTGAATTTACATGACACATTGGTCCTGAACAGCTTCCACGTGTATATACAACTGAGAAAGTGCAAGACAAGTTACATAAAGCAAAAACTGACTTGGTCATTATCCACGGAGACATACCCTCTGTCCTATAACCACTCAATGTGTGTATAAATTGGTCATTCAAAGCTGCACTTAAACAGTGAAATATGCAATGGATAGCCAATGAAAGCCCTAAGTTCACGAAGAGTTGAAAAATCAAGGAACCGGTTCTGTCCCAGATTTGTGAGTGGGTGAAATATGCATTGGACTCCATTCTCCTAACACTGGCAGAAAAATTCTTAAAAAAATGTATCACAAATTCACTGAACAGAACAGAGGATGAGACACTATGGGAAAATGGCGACAACAATTCTGCTAGTGATGACAATGGAAGTGATTATGAATAGAATCTGTATGTTAGAATTTTTTTTGTAAATAAAACACGAATTAAAGCCAATACTTCTTTCTTTCTTTCCCTCCCTCCCTTAAAATTAGGGTCTGTGGATTATTTGATGCCATGTATTAACCGCATATACAGGGTTATTACAAATGATTGAAGCGATTTCACAGCTCTACAATAACTTTATTATTTGAGATATTTTCACAATGCTTTGCACACACACACATACAAAAACTCAAAAAGTTTTTTTAGGCATTCACAAATGTTCGATATGTGCCCCTTTAGTGATTCGGCAGACATCAAGCCGATAATCAAGTTCCTCCCACACTCGGCACAGCATGTCCCCATCAACGAGTTCAAAAGCATTGTTGATGCGAGCTCGCAATTCTGGCACGTTTCTTGGTAGAGGAGGTTTAAACACTGAATCTTTCACATAACCCCACAGAAAGAAATCGCATGGGGTTAAGTCGGGAGAGTGTGGAGACCATGACATGAATTGCTGATCATGATCTCCACCACGACCGATCCATCGGTTTTCCAATCTCCTGTTTAAGAAATGCCGAACATCATGATGGAAGTGCGGTGGAGCACCATCCTGTTGAAAGATGAAGTCGGCGCTGTCGGTCTCCAGTTGTGGCATGCGCCAGTTTTCCAGCATGTCCAGATACACGTGTCCTGTAACGTTTTTTTCGCAGAAGAAAAAGGGGCCGTAAACTGTAAACCATGAGATTGCACAAAACACGTTAACTTTTGGTGAATTGCAAATTTGCTGCACAAATGCGTGAGGATTCTCTACCGCCCAGATTCGCACATTGTGTCTGTTCACTTCACCATTAAGAAAAAATGTTGCTTCATCATTGAAAACAAGTTTCGCACTGAACGCATCCTCTCCCATGAGCTGTTGCAACCGCGCCGAAAATTCAAAGCGTTTGACTTTGTCATCGGGTGTCAGAGCTTGTAGCAATTGTAAACGGTAAGGCTTCTGCTTTAGCCTTTTCCGTAAGATTTTCCAAACCGTCGGCTGTGGTAGGTTTAGCTCCCTGCTTGCTTCATTCGTCGACTTCCGCGGGCTACGCGTGAAACTTGCCCGCACGCGTTCAACCGTTTCTTCGCTCACTGCAGGCCGACCCATTGATTTCCCCTTACAGAGGCATCCAGAAGCTTTAAACTGCGCATACCATCGCCGAATGGAGTTAGCAGTTGGTGGATCTTTGTTGAACTTCGTCCTGAAGTGTCGTTGCACTGTTATGACTGACTGATGTGAGTGCATTTCAAGCACGACATGCGCTTTCTCGGCTCCTGTCGCCATTTTGGCTCTCGAGCGCTCTGGCGGCAGAAACCTGAAGTGCGGCTTCAGCCAAACAAAACTTTATGAGTTTTTCTACGTATCTGTAGTGTGTCGTGACCATATGTCAATGAATGGAGCTACAGTGAATTTATGAAATCGCTTCAATCATTTGTAATAGCCCTGTATACGGTATTTCCTCAAAATAAGGCTTAAGCTGACACTGAGATAACACTGAAAAATGTCAGGATAAACAACATATTTTAATATGCAAGGATCTATTTGGAACAACATTCATTTCCTCATTATGTTCCTTTTTTGCTCACTTTATTTCATGTGCACCTTACTTATGAGACAACACTCAATTTAAAACTCGCACTCATGAAGAACACTGATAAATTTTGGGATGAAAAAAAAAAAAAAAAAAAAAAAAAAAAAAAAAAAAAAAAAAAAAAAAAAAAAAAAAAAATCAGGAAAGTGTAAATTATGTCTAATGAACTGTGTGCTACACTTTCCTCATCACAGTAGTCTTCTTGACTAATTACCTGTCACTTCAATTTGAAACCTAATTTCATTTGTTTCTGTATTCACAACACATGATACACCAACGGCTATGAGTCACTTTCCATCAAGTAGATAAACTGTTATAGGAAGATAAGTGGAATAAGATAGAATCATATGAATTTAGGAAAATTCAAGTTGGTTGACTAAAAGGGGATGCTACATAAATAGCATACAAAATAATAATAATAATAATAATAATAATAATAATAATAATAATTAATAAACCAGGAGATACATGATGGTAATAAAGAAGTGCAACAAATCTGGCAGAAATGCAACAAAAAGCAAACACTTCACCCATATAGAAGCAAAACAAAAATCACTAATAATTGGTGCAAGAAATCTTCAACAAAAAATAAATAAAATATGAAATACTTTCAAACAATAATTCACTATACAAAACATTAAGGTTCCTTCCTTAGAACAACAAATCAACTGAAATTCACATGTACATTGCAATACGCAATTAACTGTGTGTATAACATTTCTAGGAAAAGTTTAAGTTATCCGTATAGCCTGTTGTCGCATCCTTTGGCTTTATTTTCTTTTTCTGTCCTAAGAAACTGCAGAGAATAATCACATAGCAAAATATCCTAAGGTGACATGTCATTCTGCAGCACAATTAAACAGTAACAGAGGCAAAAGTTAGTACATCCTTTTCATAGGTCCATACTTACAATGTTAATCAACCTAAAACTTGATCACTTTGAAATTGACATGTTTCTGCGGTATGAACTTCCATCTCCAGACAGACACCATCAAAACAGACTGAACACCTTACCAGATAAAAGCACAAACTGACTCGTAAAAGAACAGTAACATTTTCAGATTAAGTTTTCGTTGTACAATACTACCATCCGCGTACTGCTGTATGCCACATTTTCCCTACACTGATACTACCAAGTTTAAATAACGCATTTTTGAAACTTCCTGGCAGATTAAAACTGTGAGCCAGACAGAGATTCTAACTTGGGACCTACGGCTTTTGTGGCAAGTGCTCTACTAACTGAGCTGCCGAAGCACAACTCGTGACCCATCCTCACAGCTGTACTTTACCAGTACCTCGTCTCCTACCTTCACAGAAGTTCTACTGCAAAACAAGCAGGACTAGCACTCCTGGAAGGAACGATGTTGCAAAAACATGGCTAAGCCACAGCCTGGGGGATGTTTCCAGGATGAATTTTTCACTCTGCAGTGGAGTGTGCACTGATATGAAACTTCCTGGCACATTAAAGCTATGTGCCAGACCGAGACTCCAACTTGGGACTTTTGCCTTTTATAGGCAGCTGCTCATTTCAATTGTGTTCGGATAGCACAGTCGATGCAGCAGTTGCCCGCAAAAGGCAAAGATCCCAAGTTCCATTTTCAGACTGGCACACAGGTTTAACCTGCCAGGAAGTTTCATTTCAGTGTACACACCCCTGCAGAGTAAAAAATTCATTCTTAATACATTTTTGCCAAGATATCTTCAACAATATTTCTTAAATAAGTAAATTTGACACTGTAATTTCAGTTGTTTTGATGCTGTTTCAGGTTGCACCCACATCTGTGTAGTCTTACATTATTTGTTAGCCAACATATCTGAGATGCTGCTGCTAACAACATTTAATCTAAAACTATTCCCAAGAGGCATTCATTTGTTGATATTACAGCAGTAGTCTGAAGTTCCACCACCATTTTTCTCGTTGTCAAATACAGTGAAATATTTCTTGATTCCCCCCTCTCAGTATACAAGTGTTACCTCGACATTATCAAAATATAACTGATACAGTGATCTATAAGTTTCAGATGGGAAATGGGGCTAAACTACATTACAAGACTCTCGGCCTTCTGGGAACAGTTTTTTTCTATTTTTCCTAGACTACTATAGCTGTAACTGCATTAACCACCTTGTGCAGTAGAGAGAGTAATCTGCACAGTTAGTTACCTTCTCTGGCCTCTGTATCCTCACCATTCACTTGCACTTGCTCAGCCTCTGGTGACATTTCTCCATCCACCCTAAAACAAGGGAATTTATCGAAACAGTGTTTACCTCAGTAATGTAAATGTATGGCAGTCATATGAGAGAGAGAGAGAGAGAGAGAGAGAGAGAGAGAGAGAGAGAGAGAACTGCACTCAATACTCACTTTTCAGATGGTTGTTCATCAGGAGAGCTAGGTGGAGGTGTCTGCTTGGCAGCCAGTTCCTCTTGACGTTTGCGCTCTTCCTCTTCTTGGCGGCGTTTTAGTTCTTTCAATTCAAACTAAAAGAGAAGGCACATGTATTAGTTAAAAAAGTCCTTTGTGGTGAACAAAACCTTGGAAAAACTACTGTGTCATGCAGCAAAGCAGTATGCCATATTTTGTAATCACAGACTGCCATCTGATCACATAATTCAAAATTTATGCCAGAACTGGGATTCAAATTTTGATTTCTTACTTTTTAGGAGCAGCACCTCACAACTGGACTATCCAAGCACACCTCCTAGCCAGCTAAAATTTTCAGTATTCTTATGTTACACAGGGCCTCTACCATCAGTTCTAAGGACTGATGAAAATGCAGTCAGACTCGAAGTGCAATTTTGGTTTTCAAATTTTCAGAAATAGCTGCAACCAGTTGCCTATTTGTAAATGTACAATTTTTATACAACTATAACTGTTTCAAATCACAAAGTGACTCGTGGTCAAACTGTACACAGTTTGTAGTGATTTGTTGTAGCAGTGTAGGCTTGGTCATCTAGAGAGTTATATGCAACTATGGGTACGATACTAGTGCAGAAATCACTTTGGCAAATGTAATTAATGTATTGCAGTTATGTTGATAACACAGCACTACATGAACTTTGCCACATGCTTCACAGGATATAATCTATAATTTTGTCTTCATACATTTATGCTCAATATTTTGTGTGCACTAAGTAAAGCACATTACGCAAGTTCACAAGCTTTCCTACCATACAGTATTTCTCGGTCTGAAATAGCAAACTCAGACCAAGTCTAAACACCTAAGGACTAATCAACCTGCTTTTCCACTGAGTCAAGTGTACACCACTTTTGTGCATAATCTGTTGCTTTAGACACGCACTTAGCACATCATATTGGCACCAACTTTATGACCTCATTGTCAAAAGTGCGAGTCACGGCACCAGCCTATTGTGCGTGACATCTTTCGCACCAGCACCAGTCTCAAATCACACATTGACAGTTCTGGCATGTAAGCAGTGTGTTCCAACAGTGTCTACCTCACTTCTTCCAATTTCTGGCAAGTGATACCCTCAGAGGGAGGATGAACACCATGGTAAAGACATAGCTGATCAATCTGTGACAACATCTGCTTTGATCAAGTCGTCTTCTACACCATCAACAACATTTATACTGGTTGGCAGCTCTCTGCCAGGACGTATTGGAAGCTAATTTTGTCATTTTTACATAATTAGAGATTCTTGCATTATGTACAGTTTGTTTTAAAAATAAGAGCTTAAGTATTCCTTTCCTTCTCGGACATTTGACAGCCACAAGGCACACATCACGTAACAAAAGAAGAAATAAAAGGAATAGAAGGAAAACCCATAGATTCTGCCAAAGTTGTGGTGAACCATGATGAGGAATACAACAAAATTTTATTTTGTAAGAAAGTGGGCTCTTAATTTACCATCATTTTCCCGCAAACATGGGCACAGAGCTTAATTCCATTATAATAGGTTGTGGTCATACATGTCATTAATGCGGATACCCCAATTAGAAAAATGGAATAAAAAGTAACTGTATGAAGCCGAAAATAAAAATTTAAAGGGCCAAAAATGACTGATTAAGTGAAACAATAAATTGAAACCAGAACTCATGTAAATTACAATCTGAACTGTTTTTACATCATAAATAATGCTGTGAAAGAGAGTACTATGCTGTCGTATAGACACCACAGTGATAGATATATATAGAGGGAAACATTCCACGTGGGAAAAATAGAAGCGGATGGGTGTGTGTGTGTGTGCGTGCGTGCGTGCGTGCGCGTGCGTGCGTGGGTGTGTGTGTGTGCGTGTGTGTGTGCGTGTGTGCGTGTGTGTGTGTGTGCGCGTGCGCGGGTGCGCGCGCGAGCGAGCGAGCGTATACCTGTCCTTTTCCCCCCCCCTAAGGTAAGTCTTTCCGCTCCCGGGATTGGAATGACTCCTTGCCCTCTCCCTTAAAACCCACATCCTTTCGTCTTTCCCTCTCCTTCCCTCTTTCCTGATGAAGCAACCGTAGGTTGCAAAAGCTTGAATTTTGTGTGTGTGTGTGTGTGTGTGTGTGTGTGTGTGTGTGTGTGTGTGTATCAACATACCAACGATTTCGTTTGGTAAGTCACATCAACTATAAACAAAGATGATGTGACTTACCAAACGAAAGCGCTGGCAGGTCGATAGATGCACAAACAAACACAAACATACACACAAAATTCAAGCTTTCACAACCAATGGTTGCTTCTTGGTTGTTTGCGAAAGCTTGAATTGTGTGTGGATGTTTGTGTGTATCGACCTGCCGGCGCTTTCGTTTGGTAAGCCACATCATCTTTCTTTTTAGATATATTTTTACCATGTGGAATGTTTCCCTCTATTATATTCATATCATTAATTTGAACCCAACAATTACATTTGTTATTGTCACTGTTGCATTTTGAAATCTTTCCTGTCATCTTATTTTCTCTTTCTGTTTTTGCAAGTAGTTTCACTTTGTATTCACCTTCTCCTTTTTACCGTACTCTACCATACAATTTCATCCCGCCTATATATACTCAATAATACGTAACCCACTTTACGTAACCCACTTCCAAACCATAACCAAGGTGTGTGTGTGCGTGTGTGTGTGTGTGTGTGTGTGCGTGTGCGTGTGCGTGTGCAAGCGAGAGAGAGAGAGAGAGAGAGGGAGAGATAGAGGGAGAGAGAGAGAGGGGGAGAGAGAGAGAGAGAGAGAGAGAGAGAGAGAGAGAGAGAGAGAGAGTGTGTGTGTATACCTGTCCTTTTTCCCCCCTAAGGTAAGTCTTTCCGCTCCCGGGATTGGAATGACTCCTTACCCTCTCCCTTAAAACCCACATCCTTTCATCTTTCCCTCTTTCCTGATGAAGCAACCATTGGTTGCGAAAGCTTGAATTTTGTGCGTGTGTTTGTGTGTCTATCAACATACCAACGCTTTCGTTTGGTAAGTTATATCATCTTTGTTTATACATATATGAAAAATACAGTCTAGGTCACAATTTCATTTGTTTGCAATGACCAGTTTAAACCAGTAAAGCCCATCTGCTGCAATAAGTTTTTAGAGCTGAAGCAGGCCTGTACTGGTTCACTGAAAACAAATGAAATTGTGAACTAGACTTCATTATTCAAACAACAAATAGTTCTGACAGTTCTTGGGATAGTCACTTAGAGTGAATGAAAACACATAAGTAATTTCACTGTTCAGGTAATCCACTATATTATTTAGCATATGACACTTAAGCTTTCTCAATGACCACAGTTTTCACAAAAACAATGGAAACAGTAATCTGAAACATTGGGACTTACCTCGGCAGTCACTTTCTTCACTACAACATTCTCACAAAAATGTGAAATAAACAAAATTATTAAGTGCGTCAAATTAACTGTTATGCTGTGACGTCACAGTACTTACCATGCACTCGTCCAGGTCGGATATTGACGAGACCGACGTCATCTCCGGGAAGCAAAACACAGTCTGCTGCTGCCGGCCATGGTAGGAATCAAGGGACGGATAGGGGACGGTGGGAGACTCTGGCTCGAATGGTGGAGGCAAGGTTTCTCCTGACCCAGGGGAATGCCAACCCGCATCCCACAGGAAGGACCGTGGCCTAGGGGATGTGGGAGATAGAGGTGACTGAGTCGAATACGGCAATGGCGGTGCGCCGGGAGGCTCCGTGGTGTACGGTGCCAGAGGCTCAATTTCATTCAGTCGACGAACTGCTTTTCTCGGGGAGTCCCTATTCTTCACTGCATTTAAGTATTTCCTGACCGAACTTCTCATCTTGTGCCTGCGGTTCAGTGGGGGATAACCTCCACAGTACAGGGAGAGATCTTTCCAGGAAATTTTCGTCTCAAAACACTTTTTCTTTTCTAAGACACATGGTTGTTCACAAGAACATGAGGTGTGAGGCGGGAGAGGGATATCGTCAAGGAATTTGAGGGATGGTAGGGAAGGCACGGGCGGCAACTGCAGGACGGCACAGGCATCCACGTCGTCTCTGCTCTCCAGCTACACCGACAACCACAAGAACACGTGCAGAGAGTGAAATGAACACATGCACAACGTGACAAAGTGGAATCTGTAGCACTGTTTTTCTCTCACGAAAGACATTCTGATAGAGTACCAAAATAAGTAAACATAAAACTCATTTTATCAGAGCACAACCGATTTCAGCCTTCTCGGTCATTATCGAGTGTTAACGTGAAAATAATTTTTTTCCCACTCTTCCCTTTCCGCTGGCAAAATAGGAAACTGACAGCAACTATTAACAGCGACTGTAAAGCTTAAGTAAATATTCCTACATGAAAGCAGGAATGACTCCACAGCCAACATGGAAAGAATATAATCTTTGGAAAGCTGACAAACTGGGTAACCAATTATGAAGTATTTGTTACCGAGTTAATGTGAAACTGTATATCATATTAACACCAGGAAAAACTGCAGCACTGTTGGGATGTGTAGACCGTGAGCAGTTTCTTATGAGCAAGAAACAATGTTAATGTATGAGGATAATGGCCAGCATTAGACCAATGTTTCAGGTACTCTCTGACACTTAGTTTTCTTTTCTATTTTAATATAAAAAAGAAAAGAAAGTCTTATATGAAACAAATTCCACTTTGTTCCTACCACATAGCTTTACAGGATGTTAGGAGACAAGTGACGGCACAGACAAGCAAGCAACCATCACAACATGCTACACTACACTACAATACACTACACTACAGAATTAATCACATGGACAAGAGAGCAACATAATCAACAGTGGCATGTTGAGGAAAAATCGGACGGAACTTCTGCTACACAGACTGTAAAAGTCATTTCACAACATGGTAGGTTTTATTTTTCCATTAAGTAATCATACCGCTGTAGTAGTCTTTTTCCCCTTTGGAAAAATTTCATTTCTCTTATTGCAGTACTCCAGAAATCCATATGAAAACAAACGTAATCTCAACTTCCTAGGTGGTAGAAACGCGGAGCATCGAGTAAATGTGCAAGCTATTTCATTTTAGACAACCCGTATCTTAGTCTAGAACCCAACCAAGTCAAAACCTCCACCCCCCCTCCCCACACCCTTACACAATACAGTTAACTGATATTTTTCTGTTAACTTCAATGTGGTTACTTTGTGAAACATCACTAGAGGGAGGAAAGCACACTTTAGTGGAAACATCCTACTCTGCATCCTTTGCCCTCTCACTCTTTCCACCCAATCCAACCCTTCACCCACTCAGACTGCGTTCTTGTTCCATTATTCTTATTCCGAAAACGGCATTCCAGAATCATTCTATTCTTTCAGTGCACAAAACTTCTGCTAGAACACTGTTGTTGTGGTGTCTTTAGACTGAACACTAGTGTGATGCAGGTCTTCCAGATACTCTATCCTAGGCAAGCCTTTCCATCGGCAACCTGCTTATTGCGTTAATGCCTTGGTCTATCTCTACAATATCCCCCCCCCCCCCCCTCCCAACTACCAAACAGACAATTCCTTGATGGCTTGGAATGTATCCTTCATTTCAGTACATCCTCATTCTTTACTTGGCCTACCCACCTAATCTTCAGCATTCTTCCTTGGCGTAATATTTCAAAAGTTTCCATTTTTTTTATTATTTTTTTATTTTTTATTATCTGAATTGCCTATTGTCCATGTTTCACTTCCGTACAAGGCTACACTACAGACAAATACCTTCAGAAAGAGACTTTCTAGTATTTAAGTTTATACTAGGTATTAACAAATTCCTCTTTCTGGAAACGCTTTTCGTGCTACAGCCCGACTGCATTTTATATCCTGTCTGCTTCAGCCATTGTAAGTTACTTTGCTGCCCAAACAGCAAAACTCACCTACTACTTCTAGTATGCATTTTCCTAAACTGATTTGTTCAGCATCACTTGGTTTAATTAGACTGTATTCTATTAGCATTGTTTTAGTTTTGCTAAAATTCATCTTATGAGCTGTTTTCAAGTTATTTGCTGTCTCTGACAAAATTACAATTCCATAGGAAAACATCAAAGTTTTTCTTCCTGAATTTTATTTTCCTCTCTAAATTTATCCTCAGTGTCCTTTACTGCCTGCTTAATGTACACATTGAATACAATACAGGATACATTACAAGCCTGTATCTTTCTCTAAGGAAATCAAGGACAGCTTAATTTTTCCCCGAAGAAGTAGTGATGGCAACAAATTGAAATTTTGGCACCAGTCTTGGAAACTGAACACTATGTGCTCCATACTGGTCTTTATTCTACTAAAAAGATCGAACCTTTTTTCCCTTAACATGCCACAAACTACAGACAAAGTAATCACTACATCACAGTGCAACCTGTTCTACAAGTCAACAACAGTTAGAATTACATGCACAAATTACACTACTAAAAGAAGCATTAACAACTACAATGCACCATTTTGTTAAATAAAAACTAACAAAGACCATTCTACAACAAAAATAGCCCAGGTTAAGTCTATTGTGACCTTTCATTGAGATTAGTCGACTGTTGCACCAATTATTTAAAAACCTATTCTGTTATTTTTGCGTCTTTAAAAGGAGAAAGTTAAAAACAGGCTCAGTTGCAAGGGATGAAAGGAATGCATCAGGTGTGTCATTAAGGAAGTAATACATGATTAAAGAGCCAACATAAGGCTCACCTCATTTGACGTGATTTAAGGAACCAACAGAAAATGTATCCCAGGGTGTCCCAGGAGGAATGGTCAATATTCAGGGACATGACAAGAAAAACGCAAAGCAAAAATGTCTAATAAAGATAGGTTCTAAAATGCATACATTACAGGCTATGAGCCTATTCATTTTAGCTACTGTGAAGCATCTCTTCTATTGAAGTATGCATATTATAGCCCACATGAAGAAGACAAAATTGTCTTGTTTTGGTCCTTACTACCTCCTTCCAAACTATGGAGAGCAAAGGGCTTGCAGTAGAAGAGATTTCTTTCACAGGATCAAAGATGAAAAAGAGCTCATAGCTCTTGAGGTATGCATTATAGAAGCAATGTTTAACAGACTTCCGTTTGTTTTGAATGATTGTTCTTGACATGAATATTGACAATTTCTCCTGGGACACCCTGCCTAAGATATGAAAGACGTCTTGTTATTACAGCTCAAGCTGTGTTAACGACCACACTTCATTTAACAACTTGGTATCAAAGTATGGTCCATATTCAGTGGCACACAAGCTGGAACATCTAAATCACATTCTGCTGTCAGCTTCATAATGTGCGTAGAACTTTCACATGTTTGTGTGTCTCACATTTACAATGAGAGGGACTCTCCTACTCAAACAATTGCTCTTTCTTCCCTGAGGAGAAACATGCAAGTTCCAAACTTTTTTCATAACTATGCTTTTAAGGACTTCTTTCAGCAAGTACTTGGAATTCCATCTGTGGAAAGTAAATGCTGGCCATTGTTCTGTCGTCACATAACTTTACGGTCCTCTCAATAAAATTTTACTTTTGAGAAACATACTGACACTGTAATCTGTGGAGTAACTGTAAACAGGCTCCCGATTTGCCAGCTTTGGACCCCAGTCGGTCTAATATAGTGTCATCTTAGGACAAGCACTGGTTATTATTGGACTCTACTCCAGAGTTGCAACAGAAAACCTCGCTAGCTGTTCCGTATCTCCTGCACATTAAAGTTGACGAGTCCCCTCAGTATTTATCAGTATAAGCATGTGAATGTGGAGTGGATGCACTGCATAGGTATGTGTTGACATTTTATCTTTAAGGTTAATTTATTAATTTTATTTATCATATGATGACAGAAAAAATGCTAGACACCTATTTACAAGAAATATATACATTTCTATACACATACACATCCTCTCCAGCTTTTAACGAGTTTGTAGCTCTATGTCTATGCTCAAAATCCAGTCAGAAGCTGCTGGATACAAATTGTGGTCTTCCATTGTCTCTTTGAATACTCTGAGAGAACTATTAAATGTTATGTGATGTACTGTTTTCTGCTCGCATTCACATTCGGAAGGACGACTTCCAGCCCCCATTAGTGCAGCAATGCTCCACATCTGCCCTGGTCAGTTCTTATCTGATCCAGTATGCACCATCGTGCTAGATGCAAGCCTGCTGATCGCTCCCAGAGAGTTTTGATCAAATTGTGATGCTTCTGAGAAGATTGCTCCTGCCATTAATCATTTCAGGCTTCTTACATGTTGAAGTAGTTGATCTGCATGCAGATTGCTGTGCACCACAATGGTCTTTTAGACCCCAGAAGGTGGTGTTCTGATGATAAAATTCTACTGATGATGAAATTCTTGTTCATGCACTCAGCAGTGACAGTGTCTTATGTACATCCACGGAATATTACTAAGGACCAGTAGCACGTACGAGTTTGTGGGATGAATAAACTGTGTGCGTGTGAGAGAATGCATGTGCGCACGGGAAAAAAAGCCTCTGGTACTGTAGATAAGATGATAGGCAAAAGCAACAGAATCCATGAGAGTAAATGGAATGGTAAAGATATCAAACAGGAAATATAATACGGACGGAATCAGGAAATAAATACAAGAGGCTCAACCCAACATCAGTGTTCGATAGACTGCAAATCTGAGGTGTTAGCCCAATCTTATTTCTAAACTTTGCTGTATGCATGTCGTCATCAAATCACCTACAACGCAGGAACATGGTATTGGAAGGGAGAAGTGTATCATCATCTTACGAGAAAAATAATAAAAATTATTTGGTGTAGTAGAAAGTATTACCAACAGTGACACACTATATTGTTAGCCACAATTCACCACATTCATGCTCTCAAATCCATCAATTACCATGCCCAATAATTTAAAAAATTAAGAAATGTAACTGTGTCAAGCAGATACATAAATTACTTAAGACAACGAGATTACATGCTACACCCACAACCGCAACTTGAAATAACAATGAATTAGTTCATGCACAACAGGCAATTACCCAAACAATTTCAAAAGTTTACCTTTAACTTCTTCTTGTGGGATATTATTGACGGCACTGCAGTAGATTCCCAGACAAAATGCCGCAATCCTGCATTTTAGCTTTACCAGAGTTACTCAATGAGTGAGATTTCAAGATTTTCCTCCTCCTCTTTATCAACAGTAGAATTTGTTTCTTTAATGTAATTTTAACACCGCAGATGGCATCCGCACTTACCGTCGTAAGCCTTTCAAGCGCACTGAAGCGTTCTTCTTGGGCTGCTGCAGATTTTTCGAAGGCTTCATGCTTCTTTATTAGATTTTCAACCTCGTCAATTGTATGCTGGAAAAGAAAAATGGTTCATAACTTGTATCTCCAAGGTATAAAGAGGGATGACTGTAGTTGGCGAGTTCACTTTGGCGAGTACATTTGCTAACATCAAAGGAATCTATTCTGTGCATTCACATAGTTTTCAGGAACTGGAAATATATCCAAAATTGCAGTAAAAAGACTTCAGCTAAAGTCAAGATTGTTATCTGGGTATCCTTGTGAGAATTTAGGGCCTACTACAGCTTAATCTAAATTTAAAAATGAATGCTTGTTTGAACTGCCTTATGAAAAGAAGAATCATGTATGAGTAACCTGAACAAACCATTTCTCCATGAATTTTACTTTTTAGCCTCACCACATAAAAGAAAACTTTAAAATCTGTGATTAACACTATTCACTGACTAAATTTTGGTTGCTTTCTGTTGGTTTTATTAACATATTAAAATCACAGCTGGAAAACACTAGACAAACTAAACCATGTGGCTGATGAATCAGATCAAATACTGTTAGTGAAATTCAGGTAAGCTCCCCCGCCCCCCCTCCACACACACACACACACACACACACACACACACACACACACACGGAGGGGGGGGTGGGGGTGGCAGAGAGGGAGAGGGAGAGGGAGAGGGGGGAGGGAGGGAGGGGGGGGGGGGCGAGAGAGAGAGAGAGAGAGAGAGAGAGAGAGAGAGAGAGAGGGGGGCAGGCTGCAATGGCAGAATATCGGTGATGACAATAATGAAAGGGCATGGCTAAGGGGCCAATTTATTTTGGAAATAAAGTCATGGACAGAGACCTGATCACACACACATCCAAGTCCTGCTCTAACTATCTAATATGTGACCCCATCTTAAATACATTGCCCAGTCTTTAATTTTACAGCTCAAATTTTTCCTCGCCTTTAACTAAGCAAACTCTGTCATAAAACTGTGTGTCTCATTTTTGTCACAGCAGTTTCATAGCACTATCTTTCAGGTACATCTTTGCATCCTCTACCATCTGATAAAGCTTGCACATCCAATAGTTCTCAAACCAGAAACTGTTTCCTATTCCCTACACCCCACAATATTGCTTCTGTCCTATGTATATTTACCATCTACAGGTCAACTATTTCAACATTTCTATGGCTCTCAAAAATAGGTAAAGTTCTGCTCCCTGGCCCTAGAGGGGCTAATCAGACCCATTGTTGGGATTCTTGACCTTGAACCTGCAATTATTCTATGACCCAAAAAATATTTTCTTGCAAAATACATACCCCCAATTCCTGACTCATGAGGTATGGTTCCTGTGCGATCAGCCAAGCTTCCGCCACGGCCGCATCTCTGGCAAACTGGTACACTTCCAAGACTGAAACACAGTTTTAAAATATGTTTAAATATATAAAAACAACTTCATACACACTGTTAACATTTAACTTCATTTTTACTGTTAATCTTTGACATAAGAAGTCCTTCCCTGATCTTTATCAACAGACTACCCAATGTTATCAGTAAACCCCGTTACATAGGCAAGAACAAAAAAGGGTGTTTTACTTACTGAGCTGCAAGTTAAGCCATCGTTCCTCCCATCTGTGGAGCAGAGACTTGTGCTGATTGGTCAGCGACAACAGCTTTTCTTTGATTTCCGCACTCGCATAGTGGTTACGTGCCAACAGCTCTTTGCCAAGAGATATGCACGAGGTAAAGTTGTCTTCCCTCGCATCTATTTCTGCTTTGAGGCTCTGGTGGTTGTTCATCAGGAGCTCCACACCACTCACATCCCTATAATGTCACAATACCAATAAAGAGAGACTACCACTTAACAATACACAAACAAGTCAATTAGGAGCATTGGGAGAACGGAAGAAGTAGTAACCAACAATACGCTTCATCCAGCAACAGTAATTTATTCATATGAAAGGCAATTCCCTTGCAGCTCCATTTTTTAATTTTATTTTCATGTTTATCTCATTTCCAAACATTCAATTTAATGACAGTGACATACCGTATTTGCTCGAGTTAAGCTGACCTCTAATGTGATGAGACGTGGGAGTGGAACAATAATGATTTACCCTCTTTTTAAGTTGTACTTACAAACCAAAACAAATATGGCTCATCAAAGATGCACAAAATACAAAGCACTCCCACCTCTTAGAGATTTGTGGGGAGTAGATTTATTTGTAGTGATTTGCATGGAATTTAATTTAGCCTATTGGACACTTAAAATTACTGTTACATTGCAAACACTGCTAACAGCAGTGAGAATTCGCAATATCTATCTAAATATTCTTACAGACTGTACCACAATTCACGTTTGAGTCGTATATGGGTCTTTTCAAAGTATTTTTAAGGTCTACATATCCAAGATAATGATTTGTATCATCTCTGGCAGAGGTTAGACAGGGTACCTTATTAGTTTTTTTTTTTTTTTTATTCTAAGCAATCTGAAAGTATTTGTATGGAGTGTAGCCATGTATGGAAGCGAAACGTGGATGATAAATAGTTTGGACTAGAAGAGAATAGAAGCTTTCGAAATGTGGTGCTACAGAAGAATGCTGTAGATTAGATGTGTAGATCACATAACTAATGAGGAGGTATTGAATAGAATTGGGGAGAAGAGGAGTTTGTGGCACAACTTGACAAGAAGAAGGGACCGGTTGGTAGGACATGTTCTGAGGCATCATGGAATCACAAATTTAGCATTGGAGGGCAGCGTGGAGGGTAAAAGTCGTAGTGGGAGACCAAGAGATGAATACACTAAGCAGATTCAGAAGGATGTAGGTTGCAGTAAGTACTGGGAGATGATGAAACTTGCACAGGATAGAGTAGCATGGAGAGCTGCATCAAACCAGACTCAGGACTGAAGACAACAACAACAACAACAACAACAACATAATAATTCTACACAGAATCATTTACTGCAAAAGTGGCCCCAACAAAGTGCAAACTGTAAGTATTGTCATCGCTGCAGAAAACCTTTCTGCTGTAGCATCTCCTACGTCTGTCAATGTTGTTCGACAAACAAGTTACGAAACATCTGCTTAGGACAAAGGTGCGAAGAGGCTTGCACAGGCTTACGGTAGACCAAATAGACCTCTGCTATGGAGAAACCCCCAATAATGTGCCACAGTAGGACAGAAAGATGTAAATAACTATCACATAAACAGGCACATAAGACACACACACTACTATTCACTCGTAGTGACACAGGCTCATCAACTGACAGGATACCCTCACATATCTACAAAGAAAGTGACTTAGAAATGAAAAGAAAAACTACAAAACAGAAATTTTACTGAATTATTATATAAACATACATGTATTGTTTTAAATCAATACTCAGATGATCGTGAGTCATTGTAACACCATTGCTACTCTCTTCATACAGAGCATTGTCATCTGTGCAATCGAGCACATAAGAAACAGCATTTTCTAAGAGCATGATGGACAGTTTTACTTGGGCTACATGTGTGTAAAGGACGATGTGCTGCACTTTACAATGGTTCCAAAGCTGAAAATGTAGTAGTGGATACAATAAACATAATTACACTCAAACAACAAAAATGTTTTAATTTTAAAAAAAACTTTGGATGACTGTGGCCTCTGATAAAGATAAGATCAGTACTTATACATGTGAATAGTAGCCATTTGGGCTAAGAAGAAATCATTAGAGCCCAGACATTTAATATTAATTTCTTCAGCGACTCCATACCAATTTCGACTATTTATTTTTAGCTTATTTTTGTACTATTATGCAATTTAATATCGAGCCATTTACAAACGTATACTTACATTTGCTGGCTGTTGGGTCATTAAAATTCTGTGATGACAAATACTGCCACACTGGTCTGTTGTATACGTTGTGCACAAAGCATGGCAATTAACTTTGTACTTCCATTACTCACACAAAACTTTAATTATAAATACAACATACACACTCAGATGTGGTGCCTTTGTGTATGTGACCAGTCTGGCAAAATCTGCCTTCATAGAGTTGTGATGACCAAGTAGCTAATGAATTTATGTAGGTACTCGAAAATTACCTAAGATCAAAACTGTTCAACATTACAAAGCTAAATTAAAAGTCAACAGTTGCATTCAGGCACCTAACAGATCATAAATCTTAAATGTGTTCTCTCTTACCTAAAATGCAGGAATAAAAATTCGTAGTGAACTTTTTAGATCTTACCAAGATCTAAGATTCAATTGATTGAGTAACTCTTCTCGGAATGCTCAAAGAATTTGGCTTATATAAGAAAACAAGAGCCATTATATACCAGACTCTTCCCGACACCACCCCTGAAGTGAAGTTTATGGGAGAAATTTCAGATGCTTTCGAAATCAGGTTCGAGGCAAGCAAGGAGATGGACTTTTACCTTTGCATTTCAACTGTGTACTTCAGAAAGTTAACAGATGGGGCGAAAATGAATGAGTGACAAGGTGCTGAAAATGGAGTCAGGTTTACATCTTAAAACAAGAATTTCACAGTTGACTCCCAGGCTGTTGCAGAAGATCTGGAAATCTTTTTCCAATTTGCTAGACATAGTGGCATGACAAATCAATGAAGTGAAGCCATAAGCACCAAAGACAAGACACCAAATCCCCCCACAAGCAAATTGAGTTTATTCAAAAAAATCAGGGCACCGGAGTACTAGAGGAAGAAGAAGGAGAAATGGATGGACGAAGAAGTTTATTTCTAGGAGAATGGAGAAAGCCAAGCTCTCCTGAGAAAGAAATCTTTGAATCATTGATCAGAAAAACGTAAACAGCATATTAGCTACTGTAAGGGTATACAAGAAAAGTCAATCTCAATTAGTGCAAAGATGGGACATTATTGCACAATAAGACCGGTTGCCCTATACGTCGAAGATTGCCTCGCTATGGGAAGAGAAAGTGTGGTCAACAAATTAGAAGTAAGAGAATCTTTTTCTATAGGCATACTGCTCATACGAGTCTTTCACTGTTGAAGAATCTGATCTGCTGTTACTTTCCCAACAAGAAACCCATAAAGGTGTGGTTCATCAAAGTAGAGAAAGACTTGCAATAAGTGGGGATAACAGTGGAGAAAGTCCATAAACGTATTCTGCTCAAGAATAAACACCAAGAGCACCTGGGCCTCCCAGATAAGCCAAAGTAGAAACTGGCAAAAATTTAGATCAAAGGTATGGAGCAGCATAGGAAACAAGTGTGAGAATACTGCACAAAAGTTAAGGAACCATGCAAGAAAAAGGAAAAGCGTAGTGGAAATAACATGTTCCAGAGAGGACCAATATTGGAAGAAGAAGAAGAAGAAGAAGAACAACAACAACAACAAGAACAACAACAACAACAGGAGGTGGTCACCAAACAAGCAGTGTATCACAAAACGACTTGCCTTGGCTTCTCAGATGTGTTCATCTGACGCACGACGTCATCCATCCAGAGGATGAGCGTGCGCACCATGCAGAAGAAGCGGAACAGGTCGCCCGTGTCACCCAGCTTCTGGCGCCGGTCCTCGCAGTGGGCCTGCAGGGCGTTCCAAGCCCCCACCACCTCCGCCTCACGACCCGTTATCTCACGGGCACGCTCGCCAGCGTACGCCGTCTGCAACTTGGCTGAAGATGCCTGAATGGCCTCCACCTGTATGCAGTCAAAAGCATTATTACATTAACTGAAAGTTTGTGCAGAGATTCTTTTCAAAGTTTAATAATTGAATAGGTCTAAGGGCAATTGTGAAAAGCTGTTAAGTATTGTATGAAATAAATGGATATGTCCATTATTACTACCTGTTACAGTTAATGATAATCACAGTGTCTGTGTACAGCAGAAACATTAAACAATCTGAAATGCATTGAATACAATCAATTATGCAAGAGGTGTGATAACACAACACTTAAAAATGATCTTATATTACTTAAGGTAACAACCTTCGATTTCATATAATGTTCACTGAAAGACGTTTACAATACCACTTTTCTGTAGGAAATATGCGCTATCCAACGCATTATAGCATTGCTGTATATTAATGGTAATGTTAATTTCTTCCACATTTACAAATCCTCATGTAACACCATTGGACGTAATTTAATGACCAGCCAATCACAAAGTTTTGTGACATCATTTCATATTCAAGATTACAAAACTCTACAGTTTGAAAATTCATGTATGCTCATACATATTTCTGTTCAGTCAAATCAATCATTTCAAACTCATGTTAGACAGAAACTCAATCATGCAACACAATTTTTGTGCAACATATGAAGAATTACCAGACTGCAGTTTCTTGAAAACACTGCAAAATGTCGTCATTATTTTTTTTTTAAGTGTCAATATGATTTCGAAGCCAGTTTTACAGATGAACTAATTTAACTTTGGAACTGAAACTGGAATTGAAACCTTCGTAAATGAAGACAATCAAAATAGTTACCTACTAGAGCTGGAATTATCATCTCTTCAAAGTGACTGTTTAAAATTAGTATTTTACAAACTTTTGTTAACTGTAAAACTAAGATACATGAAGATTAACTGTTTCAAATATTTTTAATTATTAATGTTGAACTCACTGTCACACTTAAGTCTCTGTAAATTTGAAATTTCTTGTTACAGTTGTATAAAAGCCTAATACTAATGATTTACAAGAACTTGCCTAGGCTAAATGGAAGTTTAAGTTGGACACTGTGAGTGGATAGTAGTTGCAGAGTTAAGAAATTTTTGTTTTGACAGAATTTGAAACAAAAATGTACCATTCTTCAACCAGTTTATGCATAATTTTGATGTTGTATTTAAAGTTGAGGAGAAACAAGATTACATGAGCTTAAAGACGGTGTTTCATTCTGTAGCTTGAAATATGGCTTAGTTCTATTGCCAAACTATTGACCACGAGTCAGTTTTATCAGTTAAACATTTAACAGATGGTATGTGTTCCTTTTGTCGTAAGACAGTACAAAATTCCTTATTTACTTTAAACAGTTGCACTGTTGCAATTATGTAAATGACTATACATAATAGGGAACATTTTCTAGTTTCATGTCACCCAAAAACTGTATGGCAGTGTTATTAATTTAGTCCCATTAGATCAAACTGAACACCAAAATAATGCACTGTAATTGCAGCATGCCAATATTATCATACTTTTTACATTTTTACACCATTAGCTATGAGGAGTTACCATTGTTTTCTCATTTTCCATTATACTCTTATAAACTGAGTTGTAATTTTATAGTATATATTTACCCCCATTTCTCTGTTTACAGTCAGTTTTTGTAATAAGTTTTACTAACTTTCAACAATGACTGACTGAAACATCACTAACACTATCTTTGCTTTGGCTGCTTGTTCTTAACAGACATTAATGATTGTCTACTCTTTGATTTGTTTAAAATTAACTGATGATCAGCAGTAATTATGCTTTTAAATTTGATAAAGAAAACCAAGTACAGACAGCTGTTGATTATTTTGATGTTCAGCAATTCTGATGGGGCTATATTAATAACATTAGCGTACAGATATGACATAACACAAACAATATATCTACATTCACACCAACATGTCTAATCTGCAATCCATACATAAGAGCTTGACAGAGGGTTCACTGAATCACTTTAGATTCTTTTGCCGCCGTTCTATTCTCTACTAGTGTGCGAGAAAAATGAACACTTAAATCTTTCCATGCAAGCTCGAATTGCTGTTATTTTTTATGATGATCATTTCAGTTTATGTATGCAGCCATTAGCAAAAATTTTTGCATTCAGAGAAGAACGTTGGTGACGGAAATTTTGTGAAAATATCTCCCTGCAGAAAGGAAAAAAAAGTCATATCTATGGCACACTCTCCCCTATTTTGTGGTAATACAAAATGAGCTGCCTTTCTCTGAACTTTTTAGATTTCATTTGTCAGTCCTACCTGATACAAATCCCATACCATGTAGCATATTCCAGAAGAGCCATAGTGCAGGCAGTCTGTCTAGTAGACCTGTTGCATCCTCTAGGTGTTCACAGATATGTTGTCCAAAGCATTTTGCAATTGTCTTTGATCTTCTGATGACTTGACTACATGATAAACGACAGCATTATCTGCAAAGAAGGCTACTTACATTGCCTCCTAAATTATTTATATACATTAGGAAAACCAAAGGTCCTATAACACTTCTTGGGGAAGAGAGTTCATTTAACAATAATGTATTGGCTACAAACCATTCAAACGTAAAAAAATCATTAGCATTTGACTTGCTATTTATGGGAAATAAAGAAGAAATTACGATAATTCGCAGTCAGTTTTGGCAAGTGTTGATGTGAAGCTGCAACAACGTAAACAAAATGGTGATTGTATTGTCATATCATGTCTGATATTTTGACACACATACTACAGACAGTTTTGGATAGGAGCATTAATAACATCAGGAAAGAATAGTTCAAGTTACAACTATTGTAGTCAATATAAATAAGAAACTGAGTAAGTAAAACCAAGTTCTACAGTTGTAATGGTAATCGTGACACACAGTTCAAATTTAAAAATTATTTACTGCAAACCTATCTTAGCTAGGAGTGGAAAATACGCATTAGCTATTCAATTCAACTGAATATACAGGGTGTCCGAAAAGTCTTTCCCTGATTACATAAATTGATAACTCAGGCTAGAAGTAAGATACAAATATGAAACTTGTGTTTAATTGTTTACAACTATCAAAAGTTTTTTTTTCTGTTTTAGGTTCGTAGTACGTAAGTAGTGGATGAGGTGCAGTGCCCAAGAAGCCATGTTAACCAATCAGGAGAAGGCATAGTGTGTCCTGTGGTACCATGAGACACGATCAACAACCACAGTGCAGACACACTTCCAGACAACATTTGGAAGGAATCCACCTGATGTCAAGAGCATTAAAGCCTGGTATGAGAGGTTCAAGAACACAGGATTGGTTGCTGACCTTCCGAGGTCTGATCGACGAAGAACCTCAGCAAACAGGGTGGAAGCTCTAAGGCAGTGTTTTCTGCGAAGTCCGAAGAAATCGGTGCGCAGGGTCTCACGTGAATTACAGATGCCAAAAAGCTCTCTCCGTGACATTTTACACAAACGTTTATTGTTTCGTGCATACAAAGTGCAAATCATTCAGGCCTTGTTGCCCAATGATAGTACACGTCGACATGACATTGCGGTCGAAATGCTATTACGTATTGAGGACAATGAAGGTTATCTCAGACGAATTGCCTTTTCCGACGAAGCGACCCTTTTTGTCAGTGGAGTAGTGAATCTCCATAATGTGGGCATTTGGGGTTCACAACCCCCTGGCAAGTTCATAGAGTGCACCAGAGATAGTCCAAAGGTGAATGTTTGGTGCGCTATTGCACGATCGAAATATCGGGCCACTCTTCTTCGCTGAGGCTACCATCACATCTGCAGTGTATCTGGACATGTTGCAACTGTATGCTGTTCCTCAGATGCTTCAGTATCACCCCGATGTCTTGTTTCAGCAAGATTGTGCACCGCCTCATTGGGGCTTGGACGTCCGTGCCTATCTCGATATGACCTTTCCTGGGCGATGGATTGGTCATAATGGGCCAACGGTTTGGCCTCCACGCTCTCCTGACATAACCCCATTAGACTTCTTTTTATGGGGTTGTGTCAAGGACGAGATCTACCGAACACGTGTACCAGATCTTGAAACCCTGCGGTAACGGATAACCACAGTCGTTGAATCGATACCTCCAGTGATGTTGGCTAATGTGTGGACGGAAATTTAATATCGCCTAGATGTGCTACGTGCTACCAAGGCTGCTCATGTGGAAGTTTACTGATGTGTGAAAAAAACTTTGATAATTTGTAAACAATTAGACACCAGTTTCATATTTGTATCTTACTTCTCGTCTGAGTTATCAATTTATGTAATCAGGGAAAGACTTTTCGGACACCCTGTATGTACTTATCAGTAGTAAATCTGAATGGTTATCACAAGACAAACATTTTTCATAAAACCAACACAAATATTACAACAAACACCATTATAAAAATGCAAGTCAAAAAGCACACGAAGAAGTGATGTCACAGCAACCACTACCATTACTTTGCGAATCAAAGAATTGAGAACAACTCTCGAGCCCCCGCGGTCCTCTTACCTGGCCACCGAGTGTCTGCAGGTCCTGTAAGAATGTATGGTGCTTGCGCTGCAGGGCAGAAACCTGACCGGCATCACGACCCAGCTCCTCCGACATCGAGTTTTGCTTCTCCAGAATGCGGCTCAGCACATCCTTGCAGTCGTGGAAGAACTTGTGCAGTTCTCTCGACGCTTCCAGCATCTAGTTGCAGAGTAAATGACATGTTTAGTAAGTCTTCACAATCTACCTGCTCTAGGAATTCTAGAAAAGATAAAAGTTATTTGGATGTGAATACCTCTCAGTGCCGTTTTTTCGCAATCGAGACCGAACTTGCTGGTACCGTTCTGAGATTTGTGACATTAAAGAGTACAAATATTATTTTGTCAAAGGGATATCGACTAGGGACAAGTTGCCTCGTGCAGTGAGCTGAAGTGGAATACGATCTGACACACTCACGGACAGGTGCGTGTGCACGGCCAACGGCCGAGTGAGTTTACGCTGTGGTGCTGTGACTTGACTGAGCTGCAATTTTTGCAATTTTAACTGGAGTTAGAAATGTTGGTGGTATAGTGCCAGTTAAAACTAACTTTTTGAGATAAAAATGCTAATTTCATGCAGAGAGGCTCTGGTGAGGAAAGAGGAGGGGTTGGGAGAATATTTCCTGTTGTTGTTGTTGTGGTCTTCAGTCCTGAGACTGGTTTGATCCAGCTCTCCATGCCACTCTATCCTGTGCAAGCTGCTTCATCTCCCAGAACCTACTGCAGCCTACATCCTTCCGAATCTGCTTTGTGTATTTATCTCTTGGTCTCCCTCTACAATTTTTACCCTCCACGCTGCCCTCCAATACCTAATTGGTGATCCCTCGATGTCTTAGAACATGTCCTACCAACCGATCCCTTCTTCTAGTCAAGTTGTGCCACAAGCTTCTCTTCTCCCCAATTCTATTCAATACCTCCTCATTTCCTGTTACACTGGCAATAATACAGCAGGATCCATTTATCTGGCACCAATATGCACAAGAATTTTACTAAGATCATAGAGTATTCTAGAGAAGGAAAGTTGCTAATACTATATAAAATTTGTACCTAATAAATTAAAAACATTTCTTCTTAGCATTGAGAATCATTTCTGCATGGCTCTGCAAAGTATTTTTTTTTTCTTAACTGGTCTCAGTGAAAAGTCATGCAGCACAGTGTGACAATACAGTGTCATGTTGCATAGTTAACATTGCTACTGTTTTGTTCATTTAATTTTAGAAAACAGTAAAATTGCTTTTTCAGGCTGTTCCCACTTAAATAGGCACGCACAAACACTTGGAAGTGGTGGCAAGAAATGTTTGAATACAAACGAAATACATTAAAGGTAGAAATTGTACACTTAATATTATTCATTATGTGATGCATATTTTGGTTAAAGGAATTTATAGTGACACCACTGATGCTCAAGATGGCAATGACAACTTTTAACTGGAAGAGATTTATGTATATCAGGTGGCTCTAAAATGAAAGTGCATTTGGTACTGTAATGACACCTTTTGTGTTTTCTTTTTCTGCAACGGAAATTGTTACCACATTTTAGCATTTGTTTGGAGTTCATAATGGATCCAACAACAAAACAGCACTCCAGCTTTCGTGAGAAACATGATGTCAATGTGACTCTTCAAATATTCATTGTCAGAAGTCTGGCAGTGCCTTTGGGAGTAAACATCAATAACTGACTTAAGAGCGCAACTAGTAATTTTTGTGGATACATAAAATTCTACCATGTCACCAGTATCTAATTGTGGTGACAAGACTTATTGCAACAATTATATCTGTCACTGCAAACACTAATTACCATTTTTATATATTTTTTTATGAAGGCTTGTAAATTTTAATGTACTTTTATTATTATCATCATCATCATCATCATCGTCATCATAATATCAAATTTTTGTTGTTTTAGGAATGTATATGGCATATCTTTTATGGAAACTAAATTATCTTTGTTTCCACAATAGCGAGCATAAAATGATTGTTGTGATAGGCTGTAGTTTGTAATCCCAGACAGCCTCACAGTCATGTAACTGGATAGTTACAATGGGATCAGTGCCAAACACAAATGAATGTATTCCACACTGAAGGAAGCCACTCAATGAGCTTCTCTCACAGATCCGCGTGTATCTTTATCAATATGCATGATAGGAGTACAACTGCACCTTCACTCTACTTAGCTTGGATTTAACTACTACTGCTTATAACTAGCATCTATTCTAACAAGACCACATTTCTTTTTAAAATGCATTTGCTGGTTACTTCCTGTTCCATGCTGAAAGCACTATGTTCTGCACAACAAAAAGACATACGGCCCACCAATATTTTTCAACACTTCTGAGTTTATGAGCCTGCCTCAGAATTATTCTGCCTCTCATTATAACCATTTAATGAAAAAAATAAACTGCTAACATTAGGTGCTTTCTTTTAATGAATAAATTGCTTTGCTTTCCAGAGAAATTACCATTTCCTGTTTCCTACTCAGCTGCCCACCTTCTTTGTTCACTCATCATAAGCTTTGACTGTGACCACAGGAAGTAATCCTTGATGAAGTCTCTTTCCTAACACTCATGCTCTAGTCTTGGACACAACTGTTCAATTTTTTGTCTTATACTGTGTCCTCTATCTAGAAAGCTTAATCTGAGGCTAAGGGGAGAAAACAGGGTTGAGGTGTTGTGTGATAAATTCTCATTTACTGTTTCAAATATTGATTACTCACACAACTTCAGTGTTGTGAAAGTGGTCACAGTCAATGATGCCTCATTTTTCAAATGCCAAAAAATCTAACACTTTTCCTGGCAGCCTCAAACATTCCTTATACGAGGAGACAAAACAATAAATATTTAGCTGTGCCAAAGACCAGAGTCAATTTATCAGAAATACAATGCCACCGATGAAGTTCTTTGGTGACTGATACATCAGCTTGAGCTGTGGCAGCACTCTTTCACAAAACAATACTACCTTGGCATGAAAATCACAATGTCAACTAACTAGTAACTTTCCTTCATTTCTCTCTCAATTTTTAGTAATGTGAAAGACTTCAGATGCTTCACCAGAACAATATCCTATACCAGCTGAAAGCAACCAAATACTAAGAACTGCCTCACCTGCTTCCTTGTCTCAATGAGCTCCAGCAGATCTTGCCACGCCTCATTCAGTCCGTCCTTCCATTCTGCAATGGTGGCAGAGTCACTGTGGCCTGCTCCAATCAGCTGGTCGGCAATTCCGTTCACGGCAGACACTCTCTCACTGCCGATCGCTTCTGTGTCACGAGCAAACTCCTTGAAGCGTTCCCACAAAAGCTGCAACAAAGCAAGTTACGCTTTATGTTTTGTGTTGCCAAAAACATCAACATTTTTAAGAAAAATAAAGGTAAATCAGGAAAAGGGAACAGGGGAGGGAGAGGGAGAGGGAGAGGGGGAGGGGGAGGGGGAGGGGGAGGAGAAGGAGATGCTACCACGAACTGCCTGAACAATAACATTCTGCCATGCAGGTTGCCACTGAATGAATTAAAATACCCTTTTTATTTTGCTTTCATTGCTGTGCAGATTCACCTGTGAATCAATATTCAACATTCAAATGGTTGAAATCCATATAATGTGTAATATAATTAAAATACAAAACAATTGGTTGTTTTGTCGAAAGAATTTAAGAGAAAACTTGCATACAACATATAGCACATCAAATAACTTGCATACTATACTTTCTGTGGTTACAGTCCAAAGATTAATTAAATCAAAGCTTTGAATGACCAGCATAGTCTGCAACAAATTAAACTCGCATACAGGGTGATGAAAAACAGCCTGATAATACAGTCCCAGCATGACATATAACATAAAACTGAGAAAATTTTTTTTAATAACCACAGGTCAGAAATGCAGTGTTATGGAACTATGACCATAAAATGACAGCCAATCAGTGACAAATGTGCAGAGTTTGCCCGGTAAGTGAATATGTACAAGTATGTCTAATAGTTTGGTTGAACAAAACTGATCAGCTGTTGTCATTTCTTCAAAGTTGTCCTCCTCAAAGCGACTTTGGAGGCATGAAATGTGAGCATCTGCCATAAAAAGTCTGATTTTGGAAACAAAAGGAGTGTTTAAAATTTAGTTTCTGTTTTCTTTTCAACCACTGTCTTCAAGGGTTCATCCTCATTCTCGGTACATTAGCAAAAAGTAAAACATTTAGCCTTTAGATTTCATCATCATCAGTAGCACTGTAGATGTAAACAGACTGTCTCACTGCAGTGCTGTCAACATTACCACTCATTATCTTAAATTACTTTTAGTGTAGTCGATTAGTCAAGCTTTAGCCAGTAAACTTCACAGATAATTCACATCTAACATAATCAGCCGTGGATAGGAATTTAAAGTTTGCCTGGTTTTTATTTATCAGCTGAAATCATTACCTGCAGTTAATTCAGACCCAAGTCCTTTAGCGCAGCAAGAATTAGTTGTGACAAGTTAATTCAAATATACACACTTCCGTGTACTCATTGCCAACCATCTATATTTTATGGACATAGTCCCGTAACGGTGGATCCTAGACTCAGAGTTACCTGTAATTATCATACCGCGTATCTCTACTTTTTATATTCATCATCATCACCACCATTTAAATATTCCTCTAGCAGAAGCTGATCATCAGAAATGAATCATTTATGTAAATATCTTCCTCCTTGAACATTTTCCAGAACAATATTGCAGTATTTCACTAATAAATATTTTAAATAATGCTGGTGGAAGGCAACAACCTCTCCCGAGGGCCTTATTTACATAGAAGTGATCCAAAAACCTTATGTATATTTCGAATCCAGTTCAAAATTTATTTCTGTAACTGCAGGACAGCACTCACCGTAACATGGTCATAATCCTGGCCCAACTCGTGACTGCCAGCAACAACTTCCCTCTCCGCTATCCACTGCTCGAGGTCGTCGACCTCGCGGTTCAGCATGAACAGCTGCAAAGCCTCCTCCAGCTTGGCACGCCGCTCGCCAGCTAAGTCTTTGAGGCCGGCGTACAGCTTGTCTACCTGAGACTGCTTCACTATTATCTGGTCACTGTAACACCACAAACCGTCTTCAGTAATACTTAGGTTTAGTTGAGCATGCATAAACCTTTGCTTCCTGTGTGTTTGGCCTTCATATTGAATGCAGACAGGTACTGGCATATTTTATAGTTACAATAAAACAGATCTGTGCTAAGCTAGCCAAACATTTAAGATGTTATAGATTTCAAAATGGAAGCAGGAAAAATAAAATGAAATAGTCTGTAAATACTATGAATTATGGCATTTATTATGCAAAGCTTACAAGCTTATTTCTTGAAAATTGTGTCAGAAAGATAGAATCAATTGAAATCAGTGCATGGATGTAAGTGTTTCCAACAGTTTTACATGTGCCTCCGTAGGTCCCCCACCATCACAAGTCGCAACTTCAGCAGAAGTGGCTCATTTGGGTTCTCCAATGTTCACTACACGTCTCTGGAACACTCATAGCATTAAAAGAAGAAGTAATGTTGCATGACTGAGGAGGCCAAGTGATGTCTCCAAAATGAGAGAACACTTCCAAACATTCCACAGACAATGGTCTTGCTGATTTGTGCAGTGTCGGGTATTGCACTACCTTGTTGAAAATAAAGGACGTTCGGGTCAACGCTGAGGCACTGCAAGCAAGGCTGAACAATGTTTCCCCAACACAGTGACACCACAATCTGAATTAACCCACTGTTCCTCCATCTTAATTAATTAAAAAAAATCCCACAGGCCCGGAGTCTCAAAAACACCAAATCCACACCAATCCATGATTTGGGGAAGTGCAGTGGCTTCTTGTGCAGCATTTTAGGGTTCACAGGAGACCAGTACTGCGTGTTCTGTTTTTTGATGAAGCTCGAGAACTGGAAAAGGGTTTTGCGGACATGAACAAATTATTTAAGAAATCTGGGTTTTCAGTTAGGATACCGAACTCGGCAACATAAAAAGTAACTAGTGCTTTCTTGCCTCTGTAGTTAGGTTTCTGTTCAATTGCAATTTGTAAGGATGAAATCTGATCTCTCTAAGCATTTGCCATAAACTGCTTCGACTCAGCCCTGTATTTTGAGCATTGGGGACTAAGTTCAAAACCTTTCCTTACTCTCTGCAAGTTTTCAGGTGTGTGCACTGCATTCCGAGCTCCACCTTTGGATCAAACACACTATCACTGTCTTCAAACTTCTCCACCTAAGCCAATATGGTATTCTAACATGGTACCTGACCAACGTCAAATCTTTTCCTGATGTCACTTTAATGTTGCACTTCCATCACAGACTTCGTTTCATAATAACAATGAACTGAGGTAACACAATGCTGTATGGTCCACTGCTACTGAAATACGAAATGAGATTCTCTCCTTCACCCTCCGCCTCTCTGCTACCCAATACACACTATTGTGCATGCATAATACTTGACATTGAACCATGTTAGTCAGCTCTGCGCCAATCTGCTCCATTGATTTTCGATGTATTACATTTCAGAACTCTTTCTGTACAAGGGCGTATATGCGGCCAAGGGGGTGGGGTAGCGGAGGGTGGGGACTCTTGGATTTTTCCCAGATTTCCCAGTTAAAAACACTTTTTTTCCTTGGAGAAAATATACTATGCAACTGGTGAAAGCACATATTTTTCCGTGTTAAATTATGTTGTACTTTCCCTTGGAGCAGTGCAGAACATCCGGGGACTTTAAGAAATGAAACCAGGAAAAAAAAAAAAAACAACACGTTTTGGAAAGATCCTTGTTGTGCAGCAAAATTTACAATGCATATTTTCATGTTACGAAAGTATAAACATGAATTCCACCAAATACAGCACAGCAGCTTCCAAAGCACTGAAACTGAGGCTGCAACTCAAAAAAATGGTTCAAATGGCTCTGAGCACTATGAGACTTAACTGCTATGGTCATCAGTCCCCTAGAACTTAGAACTAACCTAAGGACAGCACACAACACCCAGTCATCATGAGGCAGAGAAAATCCCTGACCCCACCGGGAATCGAACTCGGGAACCCGGGCGTGGGGAGCGAGAACACTACCGCACGACCACGAGCTGCGGACGGCTGCAACTCATTTTTGTCGGCCAGTCACAGCTCATGCTATGTGATCCTACCAGCTAATGCCAGCAGATATTCAGAGCATAGGACATGTGATGTAGTCAGCCAATAGCAAAATCACTTAAGTGGAGTGAACACACAAACACGAAAAGCTAATGGTTTAAATTAATATGCAGGCAGTATAGCTACAAGGAAAGCTAAGCTTTCACATATAACATTGGTCGTAACAAAATTTGACTTTTTTTTTTTTTTCTGAGGATGTAGTGACAAGATCCTTAGCGGGATCCCAGGCTGTGGCTAACCCATGTCTCCTCAATACTATTTCTTCCATGAGTGCTAGTTCTGCAAGGTCTGCAGGAAAACTTCTGTGAAATTTGGAAGGTAGGAGACAACGCACTGGTGGAATTAGAGCTGTAAGGACGGGTTGTGAGCCATGCTTGGGTAGTTCAGATGGTAGAGCACTTGCCCACAAAAGGCAAAGGTCCTAAGTTTGAGTATTGGTTCGGCACACAGTTTTAATTTGCCAGGAAGTTTCATGTGTAAAACTGCGTAAGTACTCACTTTGTGTTATTTTTAATCTATGAAAGAACTAAAAGAAATATCAAAAACTAACCCTGAAACTTGGCCTTTTTAGTGTGTTTTGCCATTTAAGAGATATGAAACACTAATGTGCCAGTAAAATTTTAAATAATTGCATGCATGGCTGATCTACTGCGCTCGAAATTTTTCTAAGTAGCTGGTCCTCAGTGTTAAGTTTTGAATGAGAGTCTAACACTCCATGACTTAAGAAATACATCACACGTTCTCACATGTAACATAATTCATCTTGCGTAAAAGGAAATTTACTTTACGAGCAACATTTCTCAAACTATCATTTACAATATTTTCCCGCAATCTGTTAGAAATGCAAACAGTTGTGACATCATGTTCATCAAAACAAGGCTCACAAGAAATACTTATTGAAAGCAGCTGTTATTACAAAGTATTGCAAAGTCTGACACATTTTGCTGTCCTCTGGCAGTTATGTGTGTACAGTGTATTATAGTAAATGGCACATTTTCTTTGCAACTAAAGTTTTATTTTGTGTTATTATCTTGTTTGTTTTATTGCTGTAGTATTATTCAGTAGTAGTGGACTAAAGTAAAATTCTTTGTTAGAAATCAGTCCTTACCAGTGAAAATCACAAAAATTTAACTGAAAACCAGAACAATGGAAAATTCCCAGTTTCTACCCAGATTAAAAATTCTCGTGTGTTTTTCCTAGATTTCTTGGTTGCCCCAGGGCATATACACCCTGTGTACTTAAATTTTTCAAAAAAAATGGCTCTGAGCACTTTGGGACTTAACATCTATGGTCATCAGTCCCCTAGAACTTAGAACTACTTAAACCTAACTAACCTAAGGACAGCACACAACACCCAGCCATCACAAGGCAGAGAAAATCCCTGACCCCGCCGGGAATCGAACCCGGGAACCCGGGCGTGGGAAGCGAGAACGCTACCGCACGACCACGAGATGCGGGCTAAATGTTTCATATTGGTTGGATTGCTCCAAGTATGTCTTAAGATCAAACTGTATAATTCTGAAATAGATCATGTGAATTAAATACATAAATGAAGTGGAATGGGTTATCCAATAACAGTGCATCAATATTCACAGACTTTTTCATAATGGAAGTGATAGTGGTGATTAGAATACAGATCATTAGTAACAGCTTTGAATTTCTTGCACTCAATGCAATTATGTTGGTGACCAGTTCACACAAATGAAAACAGGTACCTGTCTGGGTGTTGTTCCGCCGTGAGCTGCCGTGCAGTTTCACCCAGCTGGCGAATAGTCTCTGCATAGTCTTCAACTGCGAGTTCCAGTGTCTCGTGTTTCTTCATTAAATTCTGAGCAGAAATCTCATCTTTCCCACGGTCTTCTACCATCATGTACAGCTCCTGCTCACTCATCCAGGATTCAGCTTCACTTGCATCGAAGAAGTACTGTAAATACGACAAGGAACATTAAAGATGTTTTGGACACTTCAGAATTCAATTACTCAAATGTGCAGGAGAAGTATCACCTAATATATTTCTGTGAAAGTACAAAATGATGGTGTACAGACCTACCATTGGCTATATAAATCTAACTAAGAATAATATTTGTTTCATTGACAGAGATAGAGAATGATCTTTCTGACACCTCATTTGTTCTTCTTGCATCTCTAGTTCTCAAAATGTCCCAAATTTAATACTTGATCTGGAGAAAGCCATTCTGACAGTTCAATGTCATATTGCTACAACTTGAATATGCAAAACAACTAGGACTGTAACAGATAAACTTTTTGACACTTCATTTACATAGCTAGCAGCAGCTACTACTTGTGAAATATTTCAATTTTCCCTCCAATCACTAATTAATTTTTTCTTGATTACCTTCAAGCAATTAAATATGTCTAATAAAACTATACCTCAAGGTGGTCAATTAGTACTCCATTTGTCCATTTCCCACTCTTTGCTTAAGTATGAAAATATGGACAAAAACCCACTGTGTAATTTATAATGGGTGTTTTCACTACACTCAAACATTTGATCAGAAAATAATAAACCACCAGTTGCAGCTCTCAGAACGACAGGTTCTATCTTGAGAGGCACAAGGAAGAAAGTATTGGAGGAGTTAAGAATAGGGGTGGGAAGAGTTCATGATGTCGGAAGGGTGATAGGGGAAGAGGGGAGGGGATGTTAGAGATTATTCAGGATCCAGTCCGAGAGGGACCTATGCATGAAGAGGAGGAGGGCATATATAACACTCGGGAAAATGAGAGAAGTCACAAGTGGCAGAGAAAGTTGTGGCAAGTCAAGGTAAACTAACAAAGAAATAAGGTTTCATGCATCAAAATGCCACAGTTCATGATGTCTTAAGTACCCTTAAGCTCATAACCATTAGGATCAAGTCAACCTACGTAAAACAATTGTGTCCCTAAAGAAAGGAGAGTTGAATACTGTTATTCAGTTTCTACAAACGATCAAAAACTTACCAGATCAGCAGAGAATTCCTAAGAGTGAATGTTTAAGGTTATAAAGTATATGAGTGTGGCGTCAATGTTTCTCCACCACTGCGAGACAGCAGTACAGGTGTTATTTAAAAAAAGTGTGACACGATGTGCGGTGTCGATGTGAACAGATAGAAAATGTTCAAGCAAAGTACCTGTTACAAGAATGTGTGGCTAATGTGTTATGTACCTACAACAATCTGTGGCACTTCAATCAGTGAAGCCCCAGGGCAACTATCACTATGACCTTATGGTGGAAAATTTTCCAAAATTTTCCTTGCCTACACAGGTCAGCTAAAAACAAGGAGAGAGGAATTCTGTCATCCTGTGGCTTCCTCCACCACACTGAAGCAGATTCCTACAGAGTTTCAAATGGGAGGCATTAGATTGTCCACCTCATTAGCAGATTTAGTGTTGTGCAATTGTCATGTTTGTTAACACGAAGTAGTAACAAGGAGTACATCATTTCGTCATTAAGGAATTGCAGAGAAGCCCAAGGTTGAACAGAAAGGTGGACAGCTACTGTGAAATAGTGAGGGCAAATTAAAGCCACAGTATGACGAATGTGTAAATAATTCCAAAAATTGAGTGAAGATGAATTTCTACAGTCCCTTAATGGTTCCCAATGAACATTTTTCCTTATTATGAACAGTTTCACTTTTTGAAACATCCTGGCAGATTAAAACTGTGTGCCCGACCGAGACTCGAACTCGGGACCTTTGCCTTTCGCGGGCAAGTGCTCTACCATCTGAGCTACCGAAGCACGACTCACGCCCGGTACTCACAGCTTTACTTCTGCCAGTACCTCGTCTCCTACCTTCCAAACTTTACAGAAGCTCTCCTGCGAACTTGCAGAACTAGCACTCCTGAAAGAAAGGATATTGCGGAGACATGGCTTAGCCACAGCCTAGGGGGATGTTTCCAGAATGAGATTTTCACTCTGCAGCGGAGTGTGCGCTGATATGAAACATCCTGGCAGATTAAAACTGTGTGCCCGACCGAGACTCGAACTCGGGACCTTTGCCTTTCGCGGGCAAGTGCTCTACCATCTGAGCTACCGAAGCACGACTCACGCCCGGTACTCACAGCTTTACTTCTGCCAGTACCTCGTCTCCTACCTTCCAAACTTTACAGAAGCTCTCCTGCTGTGGCTAAGCCATGTCTCCGCAATATCCTTTCTTTCAGGAGTGCTAGTTCTGCAAGTTTCGCAGGAGAGCTTCTGTAAAGTTTGGAAGGTAGGAGACGAGGTACTGGCAGAAGTAAAGCTGTGAGTACCGGGCGTGAGTCGTGCTTCGGTAGCTCAGATGGTAGAGCACTTGCCCGCGAAAGGCAAAGGTCCCGAGTTCGAGTCTCGGTCGGGCACACAGTTTTAATCTGCCAGGATGTTTCATATCAGCGCACACTCCGCTGCAGAGTGAAAATCTCATTCTGGAAACATCCCCCTAGGCTGTGGCTAAGCCATGTCTCCGCAATATCCTTTCTTTCAGGAGTGCTAGTTCTGCAAGTTCGCAGGAGAGCTTCTGTAAAGTTTGGAAGGTAGGAGACGAGGTACTGGCAGAAGTAAAGCTGTGAGTACCGGGCGTGAGTCGTGCTTCGGTAGCTCAGATGGTAGAGCACTTGCCCGCGAAAGGCAAAGATCCCGAGTTCGAGTCTCGGTCGGGCACACAGTTTTAATCTGCCAGGATGTTTCATATCAGCGCACACTCCGCTGCAGAGTGAAAATCTCATTCTGGAAAGTTTCACTTTTTGGTATGCGATAGCCCTCTGTAGAAGAAGGGGCAGCAGACTTCGGATATGAAGTGTTATGAAATTTGTGAACCCAACCGCAGGGAAGTACAGTACAGAAATGTTATTCGAGAACAGAAGCACAGGCTACCTAGTAGGACAAGCCACATGTTGTATCTGCTACACTTCTGCCTACATCTGGTGGCTCCCAGTACTAAGCAACATCACTACCTCCCGTAAGAAGACTCCAAGCCCTCTCTCTGTTGTGGACAAGAATACAGAAGATCCAATCTCTTTCCATACATAATATTATCAAACACCAAGGTTCTATAATCCAACTGAAATCTCAAATGATTCTAGAGCATTGCCACCAGTCTGTCAGCCAGCCTTTCAATTCTGTGTCGGGCTGGAAATTGGCGTGGTCGTCTCGATCCAAGTGAGGCTTCTCTAGAACCAAAAACCCTTCCTCGCATTTCTAGGTGCAGATTGAGTAGAATCAGGAGTGGCACAGGAAGGAGAGCTGCAGCCCTCTACAGTTGTGGACAGTAAGACTCAGCTGTAACTGCAGCGTACAGTGTCACGTATCTCAGCCTACACGCACACTTTCGCCGAGTACCTAGCTGGCACTAAAGCGATTGAGTGGCTGGAAAACCTGTCCACTTACCTTTGATTTTCTGCCTTTGTTTGTTTAACTGGTCGTTTATAATTTTTTGTTTATGATTATTAATTTGTTTGCAATTGTCTACGAGCATGAAACATTAACTAAATAAATATACGTGTTGCACTGACCACACTGCAGAACACGTGGTAGTCAATTTCTGTAGATGACCTCTACACGACTAACCTGTTGGGCTTTCTCCGACTGCAGAAGGTGCTTTCGCCGATTCTCCATGGCGTCCTTGAGAGCTTGCCATTTCTCCTGGAGCTCTTTGATGCGACCTGCAAATTCTTCGGTATCCTCGTGTCCTTCGTCTATGAGCTTCTGCCCGTTGCTACACACCAGGTTTATGCGTGGTTCGTGGTTCTCCACTTCTGTGCGCAATGACTAAAAGAGAGAAAGAGAAAATTGTGTATCGCTTTCTGAAGAATATGCTTGTGTCATAACATTAGTGGATTGTAAGCTGTATATACCACATTTCACATGACTATCTCAATCCTGCAAGTAACAACTGCTCTATGTAATAAATTCCTACATACCTGGTTCTTCTTCTTAAGCATATGCACATTAAACAGGCTATTTCCATACTCTGTTGATGTTGCCTGAGGCATTTTCTCTGCTATCCACAGTTTCTCATCCTCCACATCTCGTCGGAACTGTAACAAAAAAGAAATTAAATAATGAACTGCTACATTAAACCTTTCTTTTATTTTAACTACAAGTATGACAGTAATAACTAATTTACCTAGAAAAAGAGTAAACAATTTTTGCCTTCCCCCTTAAAGTCAAGCTTCCAATTCCGAATCAGTTTCTTATTCCACATTCTACTATATAGGAAATACTACGACACAATTCCACCTTGTGTGCATCAGTGTATCCAAAACATCCTCAGTAAATTCCAATTTTTACAGCAAGGTTCATAATAAGATATAACCCACACTTCAAGTTCCAATTTAAAACCTCCACTACCAGTGAAATTACACAGCCATACCATGATTAGTTTGGTTTTTGTTAAGATGTTTTAATAATATCTGTAATAATAGTTCAATGTGTAAAGAGGAGTTATTGAGTAAATATCTTCTCCCAACTTATCTCAGCACCAATTTTGACAACAGTAATGAATTCGGAGTAGGTATTAAAACTCATGGAGAAGAAGTAAAAACTTTGAGGTTCGCCGATGACATTGTAATTCTGTCAGAGACAGCAAAGGACTTGGAAGAGCAGTTGAACGGAATGGACAGTGTCTTTAAAGGAGGATATAAGATGAACATCAACAAAAGCAAAACGAGGATAATGGAATGTAGTCAAATTAAGTCGGGTGATGCTGAGGGAATTAGATTAGGAAATGAGACACTTAAAGTAGTAAAGGAGTTTTTCTATTTGGGGAGCAAAATAACTGAAGATGGTCGAAGTAGAGAGGATATAAAATGTAGACTGGCAATGGCAAGGAAAATGTTTCTGAAGAAGAGAAATTTGTTAACATCGAGTATAGATTTATCAGGAAGTCGTTTCTGAAAGTATTAGTATGGAGTGTAGCCATGTATGGAAGTGAAACATGGACGATAACTAGTTTGGACAAGAAGAGAATAGAAGCTTTCGAAATGTGGTGCTATAGAAGAATGCTGAAGATTAGATGGGTAGATCACATAACTAATGAGGAGGTACTGAACAGAATTGGGGAAAAGAGAGATTTGTGGCACAACTTGACTAGAAGAAGGGATCGGTTGGTAGGACATGTTTTGAGGCATCAAGGGATCACAAATTTAGCATTGGAGGGCAGCGTGGAGGGTAAAAATCGTAGAGGGAGACCAAGAGATGAATACACTAAGCAGATTCAGAAGTATGTAGGCTGCAGTAGGTACTGGGAGATGAAGGAGCTTGCACAGGATAGAGTAGCATGGAGAGCTGCATCAAACCAGTCTCAGGACTGAAGACCACAACAACAACATAATGAAGGCATTGTTGGATATATTGAAGGTACAACAAAATGATAACAGAGATGACTTTTCAAAATCCTGCAAGATGATCTGATGATCATTTTGGTGTACTTTAATGGAATTCGAATGAGTATCAATTTTTTTGCCAACTGTCATTACATTAATTTCACAAGATGTTCAAGTGATCACTCACAATCTCAATGTAAGAAATGATAGCCAGTTGCCTATACTTGTAAGCTCTTACGGTTGAAGCACTTATACGACAATGACATCACAAAAATTTATGAATCACAAGGGTAAACAACAAAGGAATACTCTTAAAATTAAATTAAGTAAGAACCCAGAATAACATTGAGAAGGACATTTAATAAACATTTAGAGAACCTCTAGGCATGGATACAGACCTGGAAGGCCTCTTTCTTCTTCTCCAGCTGCCTCTGCCTCTCTAGCAGAGGCTGCTTCAGCTGGGCGAACCTCTTCTCCACTTGCATCTTCTTGGCAACAATGTCGCCCATCTTCTCTGGAGCAGTCTTCTGCAACTTCTCTGCTTGGGTTTCCAAGTCTGTTACTTGCTTTGCCTTCACAGCCATCTGTGTTTCGATCATCTGAAATATGAACAACAAAAAAAGTTAATTTAGTGTGATGACAATTCCTCTCTACACTGTATTCTTGCCCGAGATGAGAAGAACGAAGACAATTCGATTAAAAAAAAAAAAGACTTACTCTATCTGCAATTTTTGCATATTTTCTGTAATGAATATTTACTTGACACTTGTAATCTTAAGAGCCTTGGAGTTCATACTGTACCTTTTGATTCAGTTAATTAGTAAAGAAACTGGTAAACCTGTATATTCACACTTCTGATTTATAATTCAGTATTTTGTTTTGTTCTGTCTTAATATTTCAGTTCACGAGTAATTTACATAATAATACGTGGGTGACTTCATTGCTTTAAATCAGGTGAAGACTTTTTGCCAATTAAGATAAAAACAACATTAAAATAACTGTCTACAGCTAATAACCAAGGTATATATAACGATATCGAACAAATTTCAACAAATATGAAAATTTGTAAAATCAACTGCGTGAGAAACAGTAAATGTCATATCAAAGAATCAAACTTTGTAAAAGAATTTGTTGTCACTGAATTTGACAAAATGTGTGAACTCAACTGTCACATATTATCTGCTAAAGAAAAATTTAATGTAGAATAAATTCAATTGTAAAGTAGGAAACAAAAAAAGATTATAATATTAAGTGATTGTTCAAAGATTACAAATGTAGTACTGGCTGTGACCGCTTTCATTCTTTGACCAGACTCAGTTATATCTTGCTTTATGTGCACTATTGTCTCAGTTTTGGCTCATTGTTATTGTCAGTTCAATTTTTTCACATTCTCAGTGATTATCAACTTTTGACGATGTATTTTGTAATAAATGCCACAATCAAAGAGAAGCAGAAATGTTTTTATTTGCATCTACATTCACGCAGCAAGATGCCAGGACGAAAAATCACCCCTTAGCCAAGGTAAATATTCCACAATAATTTTTATTGTAACATGCTACTCTGCAAATATTTGTTAGTTTGCCGAAAAGTGCTCAGCTTATCACTATTGTGGTTAGGTTGTAGTAGTTAACAGCACCTTATGTAAGCTGCCAGAGACAGTGGTCATATGTGTGTGTGTGTGTGTGTGTGTGTGTGTGTGTGTGTGTGTGTGTGTGTAAGGTGTGCCTGCCTGTGCGTACATGTGTGTGTTTTACTTTGTTTTATGGAGTAGGCTATGACTTAAAGTTCTGTGTGTAACAATCTCTTCACTGTGCCTGTCTGCAACTCAATGTGTCATTTTCACAGTGAGTAGCAATCTATCATTTTCATAATATTATTGATAAAATACATTTGTGACATATTTCACAAACAGAGCCTATTAAAAATTGTAAAACTTCATCAGTCTTCAAAATACATAATTATCAAAGATTTCTTATGGTGAGTGTGTAGAGACCCTTAATGCAAACTTCATAAATGAAACATACTGTCCATTTTTTCGGCTTATACGATTCATCAATGTAGAGAATTCACCAATGTTTTATAACCTGACATAACAGACAAGTAGCTAGCCATGACTGCTAACCATCGTCTGCGAGTGGAGCAAGCTCTCTACAAACAACCAAGGAATGTCATGGAGGAGTCAAGTTTCACGTTAAAGATATTCTAACACAAATAATGGTTTTCAATGTCCATCTATACCCTCCGCTACAAAAAACAGTTTATGCTATCTTTTCTTCGCATGAGTATTTTATTAAATGGTAATCTTTAAGCCAAATATCAGTGAATCTGATTTTGTGGATATACAGCACTAACAGTTTCTTCTTTTCTGAGAAATCCAACACTATGTGCACAGTTAAATACTGAACAGATACAAAAAAAAAATTCACCAGACTGGTCTAAAAATGGATCTGGTTTAATGAAATCTATTGTAGCCTTGCAAAGGATCTTTGAAACATTAATATCTACCTCATATTACATTCCTCATACATCTACATGTGTGTTTGAAGGACGCATCATCATCATCATCATCATCATCCAGATTGTAATAATTAAGCCTTCGTTTCAAGTTAAATCACACTGAACAGTGTGCGTGTGCGCGTTTTTCCCCTATAAACACACAAAAATACGAACAGAAAATCCCATACCTGCTGCTTTTGCATGAGGATGTTGACAGAAGCCAGGTCTGAGCCTGTGTCCGGGCCTTCTATCTGTTTCTCAAGCTCGTCCATCCAGGTGTCGATGTCGTCACATGTCTGGTGCAAGAGAACTTCCCTATTAGCATCGAAGAGGCGCTCGCCCTTCTCTCGGGTTGTCTCCTCCAGTTTATCAAAGTGGTTGCCAAGCTCCTGCACTTTCGGTTCGACGAGTTCCGCAAGTTCAGGTTTCTCTTTCATCAACTCTGCTGCCGCCTGAATTAATGTGAAGTGAAGGCAATAAGTTACAGACACAGTAGTTACTCAACACTGCTAGAAAAATGTTTTCACATGGAAGATGTAAAACTGGTAAAACCATTTCATACCTTCCTCCACCTCAACACTCATTCCTCATATTAAACTAAAAGGAAACATTGCTCTCCTCAAAAAAATTGCAGTATTATGATGGAAAAGGGGGTGGGGGGTGCATGGGGAAGAAGGCGGAGACATTTCAGCTATAGCAAACAGCAGCAGAAGTTAACTGCTGATGCTAAGCAGTGGGATTTGCAGTGGCAGAGAGAGGGAGTAAGTAAGTAAGTAAGTAAGTAAGTAAGTGTGTGTGTGGGGGGGGGACAAAACCTTGTTTATGTGAAGCAATTTCTTCAACAGTTACTTACAGCGCCATTATTTTATGAAATGTCACACACAAACAGACAACATTCTGTTAGCATTATGGAACATAGCATACAGTTTTCAAATACAATAGATGATTCCAAATATATACATATCAAATGTTCAGTACAAATCGATATAAAGTTTAATTTTTTGTCTCTAAACAAATCTCACTCCAATCTCTCTTTCTTCCCTGAAAGTAAGTATTTTGATAGTGCACACTTCTCTCATTACTGAAGATGGACTATTTACTAGAAAGCAATGAGTACATATTTAATTGACTACAATATTTCCTATACTGATTTTAATGCCACATTAAGAAGATCATCATCAGAATGTTAACAGTGAGAACGGCAGAGAGCCACTGCTATGATTAAAATGTACACCTGCTATTAGAGAAAGGTATTAGTTACTTATACTAGCCTCTTGTATTCTGAAGAGACGGTCTTTGTTGGAGGCGATCTCCGCTTCGAAAGCCTGGTGCCTCGTCCACTTGCTGTGCACTGTCTTGGCACTGCGATACGTGTCATCTAGTGCCGTTACAGTCTTCTCCTGCACCCATTCTCCCAGTTCCTCGCAATCCTGAAATAAATTGAAACATTTACTTTGCAATTTAAACACCTCTGAAAGTTTATAATGTATTATTCAATTTAAACGTTAAATGGGCAACGTTATGAATCCGTATGTTTTATTCCTGAAACTTGTCATTTTAGGGTTTTGACAATGACATATAATTTTCAATAGATTTGATTGCTAATGGAAGTATTTTGTTTCATTCTAAAATCAAACACTGTTGTTACTGGCGAGACTAATAACGTCTGACAACAATATTCAAGTGGTGGGTACTTTATTCTTCTAAGTGATGTATGGCAATGATTTCTCATATGAAAACAGTGCAAGTGATATGAAATAAAGAATGTGTAGCTATATGTAATGAACAATTACTGAATATGTGAAGACTTTTAACATATCTCAAAAAAAAGATGAAAATGTTATGTAATTTGTCACAAGAAGTTGTCCTAAAATGGTCAGTGTGATAAAACTAATTACTAACTATTTTTAACAAAATAAGACATATATTTATTTGCTCATATTTGCCGCCTTGTCAGTGTACAGCATCAGTGAACACACAAATTTGGCTACAGAGGTTATCAGTCAACTGTCACAAATTGTTTATTAGCTAAACAACTTTTGAAATTTAAGTCAATTTCAATGGCCCCTATTCCTTCTCAGCCAACAACTGCATCAGTACTTAGTAGGAACGAGTATCTCCTTAAAGCTCCTAATGAAGTCCTCTAGTAGGAACCTTGAGGAGACAAGAACCCCAATGTAATGACATAGCAAATGCCCGAGAAGAAATATGGGCTATTGAAATTGACTTAATGTCAAAATCGGTTTGGCCAAGAAACAATATATGTGAGCACAGACTAATAACACCTACAGTCAAATGTATCATCTGTTGAAGGATTATAAACACAGGGCTCATTACTGTCTTATGCACAGAGAGTTCTGTAGGCTCAGTATGCATTTGGTAACACTCAGTATTTTTGTTTATGAAATGCAGTATCTCTCTGTTACTCAATTGTCAGTGAACAATAAGCTATTTTACTTAACATTTCAAATCTTACTAAGCAGAAATGCTTTTCTTTGTCTCTTTAGTCATGTACAGAGTTCCCAGGCCTGAAAATCATCTCCTGAGTGAGCAAGTCAATTACGCAGTTTTTGTTTTGTGTTTATAATGCACCGTTCTACAGATCATTTTACAGCATAATATCACTAGCTGCAATATCATTATTGAAAAGTGTTCAGATTTGAAAGTTATTTAATATGAAAAACATGTTCAGAGACTATGTTCAGTATTGTTGCAGTATACACAGGTATTTGATTCCTATAAACAGCTTTCAAACCCACTTGTTATTATTTCACAACCACTAGCATGCAGAATCAACAATGTAAGCTATCATACATCACCACTTTCAGTACTAATCTTTCTAGAGTTTCATTGTGATTGCAAGAGCCTTCTACTAGAAGGAGGGTCCTTCAGCTGTGCCGAAATGTTGGCAAGGTTAGTATTAAACATAGCAGAGTGCGACAACCTAAAAATATTTTTGTCTACACTGGATATCGTATAATATGAAGTTACGATGATCTCGGAACCACTACACACATTAACGAAGACCTATCAGATTAGGACACTGTCTAAAGAAGGTACACTAGGAAAACCAAAATGTATGCAAGCCACACTTCTTCACATCAAAAAATGAATTTATCACAATTTCACTCTTTTCATGTAAAAATTACGTAAAAATAAATACTTAATGGGTCACAATGGATATCGTTTCGAAATTTGTAAAAGTTGTTAAGAAAAAGGGTAAAAGTAACTGACAAATTACAGTTACTGTCACTCTTGAGTGCAAGTCTTATAACCTGTAGGAACTGGTGAAGCTGCAGCTGATCCTTCAGTTTCTCCATCTGCTCCAGAGCTTTGTTGCGGTTTGCGTGGCGCCGTTCATTGATGCTGTCTGCCTTTTTGCTAACCTTGTCAGCTGGAAAATGAAACAATAAATCATCAGTCAAACTTCACAAACACTTCTTTTCTATCAAACCTCTTGGAACTGTGCTTCCTTATCACAATTTACTACTACTTTCACAGCACAGTTCTTCTGTAGTAGTTCACACTAAAGAATGAGGCAGTTAACAGTAATGTGCTGTTATTTTAACAACCATACTAGACCAACCACCATACCCATCCTCTGGAATATGGCAAGAAGCTTAAGACGTTAATTTTATTTTTCAAAAACCAATGTTGAGAAATATTTCATATATAAGAGCCAATACAAAATAGAACAAAAGAATTGTAACAAAAACTTCACTTATTTCTTAAGTTACTTATGAGAATCCCTTCAAAGACACTTTCCATGTGAGTAGGATGACATGGCCAACAGGAAATTCTTTAATTCACTCACAATACAAGGCATATCCTACGAGACATAAAATATGCTCTGGCAAGTTTTCTAAAAGACATGCACCTATATGTATAAATTTTCTAAAGTAATGTTAAATCTCTAAACACTTCATAAAAAGGTTTAGAATTTTAGCATTTTGAGACAAGGTGAATATTAGAAACTATGACTGAAATTGACAACTACATAGAGATGACATGAAAGTAGTCAAGATTTGTAAAATCATTTTTTAAGATGTTTATAAATAATAACACATATAACTTTTATAAAACACTGTTATATTCTGGAAACTTTTTGAAATTGATTTTTACAAAAAGGGATTAATTAATAATTTATTTATAGATTGAAATGTACAAAAGACTAAATCAACAACAGTTGTAATCATGTATGCTGCAATTCTAATGAACAAGAGGCAAGTGCAATGGTTGTATTAAAGCAACTGTCCTAGTTCCCACATAGAGAATACATGTCCATTTTCCCTCCCTGCTATTCCCATGGGCTCTGGTTATAATGAGATTATCAAAAGGAGATTCAAAATGTTCAAATGTGTGTGAAACATTATGGGACTTAACTGCTAAGGTCATCAGTACCTAAGCTTACACACTACTTAACCTAAATCATCCTAAGAACACACACACACACACACACACACACACACACACACACACACACACACACACACAAGCCCGAGAGAGGACTCGAACCTCTGCCAGGACCAGGAGATTCAACCCTGATCATCTTTTTAATATGCCAGCAATCTCAGTTTTAAGGCCAGTTGGGCTGGACATACTCAGTTTCTGTACCATCTTCTGATATAACTTTCCAAATTACATTATTCCGGCTTTATTTAAGATGTTACCTCATTCGGTTCTAGGCGCTACAGTCTGGAGCCGCGTGACCGCTACGGTCGCAGGTTCGAATCCTGCCTCGGGCATGGATGTGTGTGATGTCCTTAGGTTAGTTAGGTTTAAGTAGTTCTAAGTTCTAGGGGACTGATGACCTTAGAAGTTCAGTCCCATAGTGCTCAGAGCCATTTTTTTTTTTTTGTTACCTCATTGCAGTTAATCACCAATATCTCAAATCACATGAACAAACTTTTTTTTTTTTACCAAAATACCAAAATTAATCTACACACACACACACACACACACACACACACACACACACACACACACACACCCCTCACCTGCAAAGTGTCCTTCGTCACATAGGCGGCTTGCAAACTGAACTACATTGTTGATTTTGTCATCATTTGCTTCCATTGTAGTAAGGAATGCCTCGTGCCTCTTGATCAAGTTCTCTGCCTGTTCCAAGTTGGTCTGCAAAAAAAGTTGAACTGTTAAAGGGCATTGTGCACGACTTTGAGTTTATGAATTAAATAACCTAGAAACCATTATACACGATACCAGAAGAGCTGTTTAAGTGTTCAAATACAGGCACAGAGTTCACTATAAACAGCAGGCAATCCATTCTTTCCATACTACTGTTATTCCACCCAGGAATTTCCATTGTTTGTATCAGTTTTTTTAATTAAGTATTTTTATTTTAACACTTGATATACCCATCTTACATTCAGAGCAAAACACACTGGACTCTGTATAACTCAGTCCTGAACTGTGAGGAACAAAGCATAATTATACTGATAATTTTAAGTATTCTACCATAAATTAAGTCATTGTGAAGTACAGTGTACTTACTGCAGCTCAGTCATGGCATTTATTTATTTTAATTTCTGTAGCAACAGCAGATAATAGCAGTAGCTGTCTTAATATCAAGAAACACTTACTACCTCGTGTTTGGAAAGTGTGTATTTAATGTTACAATCACATATTAACCGTGTTTGGAATGAATACAGTGCAAAATAAGAAAATGGATATATTAGACAAAAATTAAATGCACAACATGCCAACAACACAATAAAAATAACATAACAGTGTTCTCAAACAAGAAACTTTCAAATTCTTTAATTTGCAAACTGAAACTACCATCCTGAATGTTGCCATAATTATTAACTGCTGAATTGACTGAAATGCTGAGAAATCTGAGATTATTGTACTTTCAGTTCAATAAAGAAAGCTAAACTGAACAGGCAGAAGACCTTTGTGCATCTATACAAAGATAGACATGTGAAACCTACAATTTCTACCATCGTTTACATTAGTGAAAGATCTTGTCAAGAATCCTAGAAAATTCAGGTACTACATAAAATCATCAAGTGAATCTAAGGCTTCTATTCAATCACTTGTTACTCATCTTGTATGGTACCACAAGACAGTAAAAAGAAAGCCGTTTTAAATTTCACGTTTAATAAATTATTGACGCAGGAAGATCAGACTGACTATACTGTCATTTGACCGCCACACAAAATCCTGTACGAAGAACACAGAAAAAGACATCCTTGGCATTGAAAAGCAACTGAAAGAGTTTGAACAAATAAATTGATAGATTAACACAGAATCCCAATTCAGCTTTACAGACAGTACTCCAAGGAATTGGTCCCATGCATTTATCACAAATCTCTAACAGTGGAAACCCCCAGCAACTGGAAATGAGGGCAGACATTTCCCATGTGTAATAAGGATAGAAGAGCCGACTAGCAAAATTTCGTACCAATATCAATGTCAATTTGCTGCAAATTCTTGAGCATACTCTATATATGACTGTAGTAAATTTTCTCAAGAGAAAAAGCTTCTAGCCACGAATTTAGAAACCATCAACACAGCTCATCCTTCTCTCATACAATATCATGCGAACAATGGACAAGAGCAATAGGCAGATTCTCATATTTCTAGATTCCCAAAAAAGTGAGACACAGTGTCACACTCCAGACTGTTAACAAACGACCAAGAACATGGAGTAGGTTGTTGAAGAGATGCGAGTAGCTAGAACACTTCTTAAGTAATAGAACCCCAGTAGCTTAACCCAGACAGTGAGTCAGTATTTTGCAGCTGTTACTTATTGAATTGATAGCTTGGTAATTTTCACACCAATCAGCACCTGCTTTCTTTGGAACTGGGATTATTATATTCTTGAAGTCTCGAACATCTTGCTCACCAGATGGAAAAGTTTTGTCATTGCTGGCTCTCCCAAGGCTATCGGTAGCTCTAATGGAATGCCGTCTACTCCCGGGATCTTGTTTTGACTTATGTGTTTCAGTGCTTTGCCAAATTCTTCATGCAGTATCATATCTCCCTTCTCATGTTCCTATATGTCCTCTTCCACTTCCATAATATTGCCTTCAAGTGCATCTCCTTTGCATAGAACCTCTATATACTCCTTCCACCTTTTTGCTTTCCCTTTTCTTAGTACTGATTTTCTATCTGAGCTCTTGATATTAATACAGGTGGTTCTCTTTTCTCCAAAGGTCTCTCTAATTTTCCTGCAGGCAGTATATCTTTGCTCTAGTGAAATGTACTTCTAAATTGTTAGAGTTGTCCTCTAGCCATTCCTGCTTAGTCATTTTGCACTTCCTGTCAATTTTTTTTTTTTCAGTTAAATCTCTCTTCTGTTACCCAAGGATTTCTACTAGCCCTCATCTTTTTACCTACTTTATCATCTGCTGCCTTCACTATGCCATCTCTCCAAGCTACCCATTTTCTTCTACTGTATCTCTTCCCCCTGAAACCCTCTACAACCCCTGGAACTTTCAGTTTATCCAGGTCCCATCTCCTTAAATTCCTGCCTTTTTGCAGTTTCTTCAGTTTTAATTTACAGTTCATAACTAATAAATTGAGGCCAGAGTCCACATCTGCCCCTGGAAATGTCTTACAATTTAAAACCTGGATCCTAAATCTCTGTCTAACCATTGTACAATCAATCTGAAACCTTTCGGCGCCTCCAGGTCTCCTCCACATATATAACTTTCTCTCACGATTCTTAAACCAAGTGTTAGCCATGTTTAAATTATGCTCTGTGCAAAATTCTACCAGGCGGCTTCCTCTATCATTCCTTTCCCCCAATCCATATGCCACCTACTACTTTTCCTTCTCTTCCTTTTCCTACTATCGAATTCCAGTCCCCCACGACTACAATTATTACAGATGAAACAAATGGACAAGCAGACGGAAGGAAAGAGGAAGCTTAGCATTTCTTAAAAAATAAATTGTTTTTGTGGACCAATATCAGTTTCAAAATTATATGAGGCTGAGCAAGGATAATAACCAGCTTCTACTCAACATTGTGAAACTGATGAACAGGACACTATGATGAAAGAAATATGTGTGTGTGTGTGTGTGTGTGTGTGTGTGTGTGTGTGTGTGTGTGTTTACGTGCATCTCATTACCCAAGGCAATTCTCTTCAAGGTTTCAATGGCATAACTTTCTTGTATTACGAATAATAAATTATTTCTGCGCCCTACACTTCTCTAAAGTAGCAATTTTTGTTTACTGCTTCATCACATTTGCTCCTGTTATGACAGTCTTTACTTCTGATATCAAAGTTTCTGTTCATGTGATGTAATGAACAGTCAATTGGTACCTGCACCATGTTGCCATATTCTACCGCCTCTTTCCTCAAAATCACTTTGCCAACATAATCTGGAAGCTGTGAAATGTGCACACGCAGACTATTTGCATTTTCCATTGTGGCTGAAAACAAACATAAAAGTAAAGCTTCAGTTTCTATTTTGCGTCATCAGATGTGTTTCCACACAAGGATATAGCCTTCAGTTCCTTGCAACACAAAGAAGGTGACTGGGTATAGCAAATTTAAGAGTGTGCGCAACTCCACAGCTTCTCGTCACTACAAGGAGTCTGTAAATAGGGGACCGAGAGCAGATTTCTGCTAAACATTTTCCACTCACCGGCGTCTCGTCCTTACTGAGCACGTGCTCCTGCTGGGCCAGCAGCACCTCGGCCTGCTTGGCGTCGCGGTCGAACATCTGCAGGTTAAGCGACTGCGACAGCAGCTGCTGCCGGTTCTCCCACATCTGGTGCAGTTCCTCCCAGCCGTCACGCAGCGCCTTAAGCCGCTCCCTCAGGAACATGTACTGCGGGTCGTCCTGCGTCGAGGGCTCCTGCACACGACAGTCTGCTCAGGTCTCTGTGTCTACTTGCAAATACAGTGTAGTAAATAATGGAACAGCACAGGAGAAATTGACAACATTAAATGCTGCAGATCGATTGTGTGCCCTAGAAGACCTCTGACACTGATGACATTTTAGCAGTGGGGTACTGTAGGTTGTATACCTCCATTCTGGTCCTTAGAGTTAGCGCTATAATAAGCTAATAGCGTGGCGAACCGACTAAAAAGTAAAATATTGGCCAACAATCTAAATGAGAGTTATTATTGTACAATGATCTGAATTCACAATACACGTAAGTAAGAAACTTGGTGGCTAAACAGGCAATTGTCAGACTACAAATCTAACGGTTCTTGTATCCAACTACCATTTGCTTTTAATTTTTTTCCGACACTTGCCTCTCCTTCATTTCTACCAAAACTTAGTCTGTGTGAAATAGTTACTTTCACGTGAAAGAAGAAAAACTGGTATCAATAAATGAGATGGGATATATAATTTTAATACTGACATATTGACACTTTTAAAAAATGAAATGGCTGCACATTTTTTAACTTTATAGCTGTGGCTTAATTTTTAGTAAAGTGGTGCTCTGCCCAAAAAAAAACCATTTGTGCAGCCTGCATAAAAATTCACTACAAGTCCTGTTGAAGCATATCACTAAGGTGGTGGTGGTGGTAATGATGATGATGATGATGATGATGATCAATGAGGGATCTACCCCATCCACAGTCATTGCTGCTCAGTTCTATGTATCCGAGACAAACATTGATTACGAGTGCCAAAATTTATGACGAATGGAAATATGTTGTTGTTGTGGTCTTCAGTCCTGAGACTGGTTTGATGCAGCTCTCCATGCCATACAGTAAAGCTGCATGCCCTCGGGAAAAATTACGGCTGTAGTTTCCCCTTGCTTTCAGCCGTTCGCAGTACCAGTTCGCAGTACAGAACGGAAATACCAGTTGCAAAAACTGTAATATTACAGGGATATAGAATGGCTGCCCAATACTTACCTCCTGGAGGGAGGAGGGTGGGTCAGTCAGACCCTATGTTGAGGGAATCCAACTGCTGTGAGGATGTGAGGTGACAAATGTGAAGGGCAAGGGCTCAGAGGTAATGAGATTGTGTCTCAAGGGCTTAAACTCTTTAGTTCCACTCAACCTGTGGCCTGAATGAACTGTCCCTCCTTCCCAATCTAATCTTTTTTTCTCACGGGCAAAGAGCTAACATTTCTGAAAGCTACAATCCTTTTCTTTCTCCCTTTTGCGTCACAACAGGTATTTTACCTTCTGAGGATAAGTACTGGCCATCTAATATGTCGCCTCGTGTTTTTAAAATGTACAGTAAGGTGCAATTGATGATTATAACACAAACAACAGTGCTCTAGTGCAGGTAAGTATCCTGTTTTACAATAAAATATTGGAAGGGTTGTAGTAGTTTAACATTAGGATCACCATTAACATTATTTTGTCATCATTACTTTTCCCCTCTACATTTATTCTTTTTTATTAATAAAATTGTAAATGCTTAGAACTGGAGGAAAGATTAATGGAAGGGTATATTCCACCACTGCCAGGGCTGTGAATGTGCTGCATAAATATGTAAATTGTGACTGATAATCCAAATAAACTCACTCTATTTTTAGACTGAAGTACATAAAAATGGTACCTCATTCCACAACGAAGGATGGGTAAGGATAAAATTAAATCACTGTGGATCATTATTATGTTATTTGATTTTTGAAACATTCCTCCGGAAAGTTTAACAGAAACCTAAAACTGTATTTTAGATATCAAACAGCCTAATTTTGAATTAGTAATATTTGTTTCTAACGGCAAGGACTAATTTTTTTGGCAATTTGAATTTGGGACAGCAATGACTCTGGTGAAACATAAACCTACTTGAGCGAAGCATATTAATATTAAAATGGCCTCAACCGCACTTACGGCAGTGATGCGCTCTCCATACTCCATCATCTTGGTGTAGTCGTCCCTGTAGTTGTCGATCTCCTCGCGGATGGTCTGGTGCTGGCTCAGCAGCTGCTCCGCCTCAGCCAGCGATGCTGGAGTGTCCTCAGAGGCCACGTCGGTCTGCGTCTTGGTCAGCCAGGCCTGGAAGTGGTCCAGGTCGCGCAGGAAACGGTGCAGGTCGCCCGCCTCCTCCAGTTTGGCGTCGCGCTCCTTCAGCTGTGTTCCGTGAGAGGAAAATTAAGGACTGCCGCAGTTGTCCGTGGCAATTAACGTTATGTACGATGACAGAATAAAATTATCAAAAGATGGAACACAATCCTTTGCAAAAAAATTCTGAGAGTTACAAATCGACCAAAAATGTATTTGAGATTGCCAGTCTTACTCATCTGCATTCTTCCTCCTAATCTACCCACATAAGATGATAGAATTTTTTTGCTCTAGTTTGTATGATATTGTTCCAACAAATTTTCAAATATAAATGAGGAACCATCTGAAGGTGCATTATCAAAGCTGAAAAGTTGCCCAGATTACTGAGTCAGGGGATACTTATCATCCAGTAACTCTCCCTATTTCCTATACCTTGCCAGTTCTTTTCCTTCATCCCTCTTCCTTTCCCTGACCCTTCTACCAGGAGGAAGAGCCATTGGCTCTTAAAGCTTGCACATTCCATAACTTTTGTGTGTGTTCTCTCCTGACACTGCTTAATAAGTAGGTTTTTTCATATGTAAAATTGTTGGTTCAAAACTATGGCTTCATCCGTTTCAGGGAAACTATTACACTTAGAGGAGAAGGAATATACATACAGGGAGCTTCAAAAAATACTTCTACAAAGTTTGGAGACAAGTTCCTTACACAAAAAAAGAACAAAAAGGTTCATACAAACACGTATACAAAAATCCATTTTCGTGTTACTAATGAAAGTTTACACTTTGGTGATTAGAGCTCATCAACACAAACTCGTAACAAACGCTCAAAATGTTGTCCTCGTGCTTATAAACATGCACACACCTGTCGAATCATGGGCTGTTGCACCCTTTCAGATACACCAAAAGTTTCAAAAGGTTTTCCAGGACTCCACGGCACACTGATGATTAGTTTCTGCATGAGGGTGGTCTGCTGCAGGTCCCCACAGAGATTGGTGGAAGGTACAGGCCATGGAACTGGTGATCCTCTATGCCTCCATTCCTTACAGTCAACATAAAGGGTACTACCTAGTGCATCTTTAACACAGAGACAAATGAGTGAAGAGGCAAATTACTCACTGACAGCCTGTGCAACAAACCATCAGCAGGCGTAAGCTCCTGCACATGTTGAAGATGACACGTACTCTTCAAGAAGTATCCTCCGTGCCGAAGGAGATGTACCACATGCCAACGCCACTGAAACCTGGCTACTTGTTGGCTGCCCACAGGACTTGCTCTTCCGTCCAGACGTACGAGCAACATGTAGTCTTTTTGTCAGTCAACGGTCTGTAGTGCTATGGATCCTGTCCTAGCAACCCGACGATACATAGTGCCAAAGGTTGGATAACTCAGCTGCCTTCGGCCTGGAAATGCCGCCTGTTACTGCCTCGTGTCCATTTTCATTTGGACAGCTGTACGTAAAAACATTTCTGACTGCTCATGAAATGAATATCTTGCCATGTTGGAAATAAGCATGTTCAGGACAGAAGAATGATGAATGTGAAGAAGCCTCCCTGGCAACACAACACCATCTAGGATATGGTGAGTCAAACGGGTTCATAGGTAAGTGGAATTATTGGGTTGTGCATGGAAACCCCCTAAATGTCAACTTTCATTAATAAGCCAGGGATTCAGAGATATGTTTATATGAACTTTTTTCTAGTTTTGCTGTAAGGAACATCTTCCCAAAGTTTGTAAAAATATTTCTGAAACAGTCTTTATATTCCTGGGTAAATCAAGTACCACAAGTACTGCTACACTAATGAATGGTGGCTTCCAAAGCACAGACATAAATGTACACTGATGAACCACTGTATTACGGTGACTTGCTCAATAACATGTGGGTCCACCGTAGGAATGCAATGCGGCAGTAATTTGGCACGGCACAGATTTGATACGTCCTTGGAAGGTTTCCAGAGGAATGTCACATTAGGTGTCTATGTGAAATGTCAGGTAATTCCTTAAGTTATGAGTCGGTGGTTTGTGGGCGCAATGCTCGTCCCTTAAAGAACCCGAGATGTAGTCCATCGGGTTCAGACTGGGCAAATTCGGTGGACACAATACAAATGCAAGTTGACTATCCTGCACCACAAACCACAGCACAATTCTGGACGAAACTCTTGCTGAAACACGCAATAACCATAAAAGAAAACATCAAATGTGAAGAGATGCGGGTAGTCCACAATAGTGTTCAAATATCTCCCCGTCATCATGGCACCTGTCACAACTACCACGTGTCCCACGTAAGCCCAGGCAAATGTCCCCCATAGCATAACACAGACCCCACTAGCCTTTATCCACAGCACGATACACGTTTCGAACATCTGTTCACCTGGATGACAGCATACCTAAACACAGCTGTCTCAACCTGGTAGAACAAGAAATGTTATCCATCTGACCTGTCGACAAGTTTGTGTCGATCCAAGGTCGAATCTCAATTAACCTGAGCCCACTGCAATCTCGGTTGACAGTGTTGTTTGGTCAATACTGGAAGAAGTAGATGTGGTCTGCTGCAGAGCCCCATTTTCACCAATGTGCAGCAAACAGCATACCCCAAAACACTTTTACATACTCTGGCACTGTACTCTGTCGTCGGATCTGGCACAGATCCCGCTTCATATGTCGGACAAGCCTCTGACCAAATTCTGTGATGAGGTATCGACATCCAGCACCTTGCCACCTACTCGAGGTTTCACCATCCTTCAGCCATTTTCCACAGACACCCATAACAGCAGCACATGTACAGCAGAGAAGATTCACCATATTCAAATGCTCGTCCCAATCGCTGGGCCATAAAAATGTGTTCTCTTTCGATGTCACTTATGCAACTAGTACTGACACTTTAACGATTCTCCCACTCTGCTTATATACTGCCCTCATGCGTCACACGCCCATAACACCACCAGGCAGCGTTCAGTCTCACGGTGGACAGTAACTGCTGCAGCTACTCACCATCTGTGTCAGCTGCTCCCAGACGAGCTTGATCTGGTCGATCCTCTCCTGGATCAGCTCCCTCTCCTCAGGGTGCTCGGCTCCGATCGTCTCTGCTTCCTGCTGCAAGGAGTCCAGCTTGGCCTGAATAGCAGCCAGATCACGCTCCATGCCAGATAGCCGACGCTGTAACACGACATGCAATGCACGGTAAGTTCCAGGAATGTACTGGATGTAAAAGTACTAAAATTGACTTTTCTCATTATATCCTTAATGTACTGAAAATCCAACATAGTATGCTCTGACCAAAAACACTGAGAACGACAAAATTAACACAGAAATAGCAGCCCAATCTAAAGCGATACTCCTGAAAACTGGCCCAAAAAGAAATAGTATTTCTGACACAGCAAAATTACGTCAATAAGATAAGATTAAACCATTTATTATTCTGAAGAGGAAGGAAGATGAAGATGTGACGAACATTATCCTTTTCTGCAGTTACACAATTACTTTGCAATTCACACATATCAATAATTCACTCTAAGAAGTCGCTCAACACGGCGGTTGACAGAAGTAGGCGTTTCAAAAGAAGTCTAACAACATCGGTCTGTGCTACAGTTTTGTCAGCACAGCCAATCAAATAAGCCTTATCTATCAGACAGCACAGTACTCTGCGAGGCTACGTATTCAAACTAAGCTATAATATTAGTTGGAAATACTTGGAAATGGATGTCCTCTACACGTGATCACAATCACACAGCAACAATACGGAAACAGTGTGGCTACAACAATGCCAGTGTACTGACAACAAGTACATCAAAAGTATATGGAAGTGAGTGAATATATTTGTCAAATATCACACAGACTTCAGACTTCTGTATCAGCCACCACGCTGAGCGAGTTCTTAGAGGGTACAATTACTAAGTACTTGACGGAGAATGCTAGGGGCTACTTTCAATCAGTATCTCTATTTTTACACACTTGAACAATGTATGGGAAAAATGAACACCTAAATCTTTTTATGAAAACACTTATTCCTCATTTTATTGTCATGCTCACACTTCTGTATGCACATATCGGGCAACAAAATATTTTGGTATTTGGGAGATGATGTAGTAGTTTGAAATTCTGTAAAAAGGCTTTAACATAATGAAAACTGTCCTTATTTTAATTACTGCCATCCCAATTCCCTAATCATAACAGTGATACTTTCTCACCCAATTCCTGATAACCCAAAATGAGCAGCTCCTCTTCAAACTTTTTCTTGTCTGTCAATCCTCTCTGGTAAAGACATAAAACTGCTCAGTAATACTCTGAAAGAGGACCAACAAATGCTGTGCAAGCAATTTTTCTAGGGTATTTGTTATGCTTTCTGCATCTTCTGTCAATTGTAATTTTGTTTACTGTAAACCGTAAATATTTAATTGAATCGACAACCTTCATATTACAGCCGCCCCCCCCCCCCTCCAAATAAAAAAGAATAATAAAAAAATAAATAATAATAATAATAATAATAATAATAATAACACTTTGAATCAAACCATAAAAGAAATTCTGTGAAGGAAAACTCTCATATTTCCAAAGAGGGATTGAAAGAAGAGGGAGGCTGATTTTACTTAAAAGGTTATTTGAGAAAAATTATTTCACTAATTGTGCGAGAGCTTTTAACCAAAATTCAATTAATATCACCTGAAGTGTCATAATGCCAGTGAGGTCCATCTCCAGACTGTCCGTTGACTGGAGAATACGCTTCTTGTCCTCGATCCAGGACATGGTCTCCCGACACTCGATGTGATATGTCTGCACTCCATGCGCAGAGTTCAGTTCCTCTTTCTTTGCTTCTGCTTTCTCTCGTAGCTGTGCCCATTCGTGGTTCAACTGTAAACAAATATACGCATTCAGTTTATGAAAAATTTCTGTGGAGCGACAATGGTTTGTTAACAGTAAACTCTTAATAGGTAACCACTATAGACAGTAGGCAGTAAACTTTTAAGTAATTTGGAAAATGCTGTTGCAAATTTGACCGTGCACTACACGCCAAATAAAAAATGATGTCAAAGTGAAGTAAAGCATATTTGGGAAGTGTCCTCATTCACGACATACTCAGTTCACAACATAAAAGTGAGCGGGTCATCCAGAAAATAAGTTTGCCTATTTTTAAAAAAAGAAAACAAGCTTACATCAAAAACTTTACTGGCAGTACATATAGCACTCTTATAGCTATTTTTTGACACAACCAGCATCAGAACTGAGACACTTGTCATACTGTGGGACCAATTTTTGTATTCCTGTGTTGTAAAAGTCTGCCAGTCTTTTTCAGCTCTTTGTCATTGTGAAAATGCTGAACAAAAGACAGGAACATCTTGAGGCACAAGGAAAAATGGAAACTGCTGGGAGCAAGATTGGGACTGTACGGAGAATGGCCAACCAATTCCCTGCTAAACTCCTTCAGAACAGCTGTTGTGCACCACACTGTATGTGGGAGAGCAGTGTCACAAATCTGCACAATACTTCCACTGAGTATATCACACCTCTCACTGTGACTGGACAGTATCAGTTTCCCAGAGTTACATGATAATGGTCTGCGTTCGCTGTTTCAACTCCGGGCACGACACCAGTGACAAAATGCCCTTCTATACAAGAACATTGCGCACACCACGTTCCGCACCAATGCAGTCTGTTAGAGCTTTGCCTTGACTGTAAATCCAGTGCGATACCAATCCATTGGCTGCTGCTCAGTTTCCAGATACACCTCATCGTCTGTTAAGATCCTGTCAAGAAGCTTATCCGAGTCATAATGGTACTGATTCCTATGTGTTAATGCTGCCCCTAAGCGATTCAGTTTCATGTTCAGATAACAAGTTTATCGGTACTCTTCTGGCGCACACTTTCTTCAACAGCAGCCACTTAGTGACAATTCCACACAGCAAGGATTGCTATATCTACGGAAAATGCTGCAGAGAACCATAATCTCCGTAATGCACTACTGCACCAACTACACGAGGTCATCAATGATGGACAGTCGCCCACAGCCCTCTTCAATACAGATACTGCCGATCTTTGAAAAATTCCCAAACCGGCAACGCACGTATTCACTCGTGACCTACTGCCCATACCCCTGATACAACAGGTGGTACATCTGGACACTTCTGTGTTCCGTGCATTAAGAAAGTTTATCACAGACTGAATGTCACAGTTGGCACAAGAAAGAGTAAGAGCCACCACCTTCAGCCACTGCTAGAGCACTGTTGACAACAGCATAGACTTCTATGGCCATCATGTGATTGCATGCCATAACTCTGTCACACCCCTGCTACTTTCCAGCTGAATACTTTTACTTTAAGAAAAACCAACCTTAGTTTCTGGAAGAACGTAGTAGGCAACTGTCTAGCAAAAATCTTTATCTCCGAAACAATGTTTCTATTAATCTGCTTATCGTAACATTTCCTTTACTCGTACAATTCTTCCTGAAAATTTTTCTTCAGATTCTAAATGGAATACTCTGCTGCAAAAAGTCATCATCACAATCAGTAACAGAAGTACTTTAAAAAAAATTTTATATTAAATGATACACTTCTGTGAGTTTGCAAAATAAAATTACAAGCAGAATCGTTAAACAAATTATGTTTTTAGAAGATACATTTCCTCTGGATTGAGTATTCAAATTTTATGCACAATATTTCCATCAGCAGCTGCAACTGCCTTCAACATGTACTATGAGCAAAAGTACTAGGTTGCCTCCCAACTGGACTCAGTTTAGTGTGCAGGGGGAGATGACTCTCTGGATGACTGTCTGGACATAACAAACTATGGCTGCTATCAATATAACAGCAAAAGTTCAACATTTATTTCTTTAAGTTTCCCTACAGATCTTTTAACTTCCTTAATATATCCTGAATATTCTAATCTTTATCTCTATGATACATTACAAAATTTATGAGATTAAATCTTAACACACTCACAAAATTGCTACATATTTACAAATATTAGGCATATCAGAATTTTCCAATTAGCACTCCTGACAGGATTACATATACTAATTGAGGCTTTGCTTAGTGTTGCCAGATTTACACAGGATGTCCTCAATTTTTAGTGGGCAGTGACCCGACTGACATAAGCCTTACACGGGACATCAAATGTACAGACTTTTTGCCACTATTACCAATTCGAAATACCATGTACGTTCACTTAAAAATTGGTCAACTAAATGAAATTTCCAAAATGAGTTTCTGAATGTACCAATGGCAGTGACCAAAAATTTTGGAACACAGTGCGCCAGAAGGTTGCAATCAGCTGTTTAACTAAAAGTAGGCCTCGGCACAAGCCACAACTCCATACTTCAAAGACAGTCAGTCACATGGCTTTAATCGTATTATTAGTGCGACCACACTGCTTTCTGAAAAGTCCTTCACCCCCCCCCCCCCCCCAAATTGCGCTCACTGACAGGATAAGACTTCTCTTAGCATACCGTGCAGAGTGGCTGAAGTTAAAAAATTATTCATCTGTGCACACGGCCCAACTGTATATTATGCACGTTAAAGGATAATAATTAGTGTTTGAACATACTGTTGACTTACACTGGAGTGAATAGGAAATTTTTGTATCACCAGCTTCAAGTTGGTACTGTTCATGAGCAGAACAGCACTTTTGAGTATAGTTGTACCAGTGTACCAACTTTGTTCATAAAATATTATAAGGAAATACTGATCTAATTATCGAAAGTTGATGTCCTTTTGTCCCAATTTTTAGGTCTCTGTGCCACTGATTTTTTAAACCGCCAGCCCATAAATCTTCATGTTCTGCCAATTGGATCTTGTTCCATATTTGGATGACAAAAGTAATTAACGTCATACTAAACATCACCTGGTTCTGCCGTGCAACTATCTGTTCGCTGTTGGGGTGCTCCACATGCAGCAACTGGCGAGCCAGCTGGTTGACAACTGCAACACGGGACGCATTGGCATTCATCTCCTTCTCGAAGCCATCGTAGCGGTGCTTCATGATCTCCACGTCCTCGATGTCTTTCACTGGAACCATAGTCTGGAGCATGCGGTCCTGGAGGCACGAACAATCAATTGTTAGTAAATAGATATCATGCAACTATAGTCTGAAGAATTGTGTACAGAAATAATTGTGTACAGAAATAATTGTCACTGAAATGAAAATTTAAATATTGCCAAATATTGGGAGAGTTGCACTTGTACCCCACTTGTGATTTTAGTATCAAACACAACCTTATTATGATCCAAATACTTCAGTATAAAGTGTCAATCACAATAATCATGAAGCATAAAGTTATTTGTAAGGCTTTTCTTTCCTCAAGTTACTTTCAGTGACAGTATTTTCCAAAATATGACATGGAAAGTTTATATTTTTTAATTTTATTGAGCACAGAATTCGAATGTAATATGGGCATTTTTTTTACAACAATAATTCATGTTTAAATGTTTTATTGCCTGAAGGAAGACACTTTAGCAATATGCATTTCATATCAATTTTAGATATTATCCACATATTAAATATAAAAATTCCTGTATTTAATTGTGCAGATTTTATTGCAAATTTTAAGAAGTCCTACATCCCACCTACAACTGCAAAACCCCCAGAGAAATTCTGGCATTGCACAGGTTAAGCAAAAGCTAATATCAAAAATTGTAACAATAATCAGATAATGGTAGACAAAATATTTTCTAATATTTAAGATATATTGGGCTGGTCATGCTGAACAACAAATAACACCTTTTTGTCTACCTAATTCTATTCTTGCTGTCGGGTTTCAATACAACACTAATGTGTTACTAATTACATCACAATTTCTTCATTTCTATATCAAATATGAGCAAGCACATCTGTCAGTCACAATGTTGACCGATACAAATTAAGCTGTTACTTCCCATGCCCAATTGTTCTTGCCCAGAATGCTTGCCCTTACACAAATCTACATAAACATACCAAAGTCCAACGGCAATACAGGGCCCATGCAAGGAGCAAGATAGCCCACCATACTTTGATTAACCGATGTTGGAGAAAGGACTTCGTATTGCCTTTCGCATCTGCCTCCAGATGCGCACACACAAATTGGCTCTCTTATTTACCAGCTCCTGCCCCCCCCCCCCCTCTCCCCATTTCCCTCCCCCAACCCCCACCCTCCTGCATTTGCCCTGAAATATCAGTTTCCATTATCTTCTAACTTCTGCAACCCACCCATGTTGCCAAAGAGATTGCCAAAGAATTACTCCATCCTTCGATGGTCTCACTGAAAGCACAATAAGCAATCTCCCCTAATGTCCACCTCCAACATCCTACTTGATGTACTGTACAGGGCAGTAAGATACATGCCAATGTGATATGAGAAACATATGTTACTGACTGAAGTCACTCTTTTTACACTTAAGTGTCAACAAAATTTATTAAATTTATGGAGAATAAAATTATTTTATTTCCATCAATGATCACAAAATGTTTGGTCCTGTGACTACTGGTTTCGGTCAGCAATGACCACCTTCATCAGATGTGTAGCAGAACATGGGAAATGAAATACTACTAGCAGACAGTTTACAGCTTAAAACAATGTTTTATTATACTTTTCTCAGAACAGTGTGTCGCGAGATATGACAAGCCCTCTGGTGGTTAAGTTCCTCCAACTTCTTGCCTATGCTGCATTCTGGCTACTATGCCAACAGAGAACACTTATTACTTACTTTAGTCTTGTTTTCATCCATTTCACTCCTTTCCCCAGCTATTTTATCTTGTGTAGGGACATGATATTTTTCATTAAATTGACCACAAGAGCGTGTCAATCACATGCGGTCACTTAATCATTTCCTTTACAACATTTTTAAATTTAACTTTATTTGTGCTCTTAATTTTTTACGTTTTCCCCACTGTAATGACTTACACACTTGGTAAGCTCACTATAGACTTCATCTATTGGCTTCTTCATTTTATTGCATTCTGTACAATTTTACAATTAACGAATGCATGTAAACGTACAGCAGACACATCCAATGAGCTTACGCCACAATCTTAGGTTGTGGCTACCGAACTGCAGTTTGTTGTGAATAGTAGTGCTACTAACAGTGTGACTCTGCTGGCCATGTGGTCTAGCGCACACAATATTTTAGATACACATAATGATCCTAACCTGTTTGTGTGAGTATTTTGTGATGATACCACTGCAGTCTCATTACATTATGAGATGATGTAAAATCCTGTATATTTTGTCAGATTTTAAGAACATATTTCAGAATCTATTGGTTTAATACTTTTCAATATGGCAGACCTTTTTGTTTCAACATTTAAACTGTCTGCCACTTTTTTTTTAATTTCCCATGTTTTGCTGCATATCTGAAGATTGTCACTGTTGACCGAAACCAATAGTCTGAGGACCAAAACTTTTGCAATCATTAACAGAAATAAAAGAAATTTATCCTACACTTCCTGGATCACCATTTTAATTTGCGACTATCACAGCTTGTGAAATTAATTTTATGTACTGTTTATTTCCTCTTGTTCCCTCCACAAAATTATATCATTTAACTTATAGCTGCCTCAATCAATGTAAGCTCTCCACCTGCACCAGTAAGAACACATCGCTCACCTTCTCGCTTATCCATTGACCGACACCATCTGACTCGCTGAGCAGTTTGTACAGAGACAATGCGTCGAGCAGCCGCTGCTTCCTGAGTTTGGCAAACTCCAGGAGTTCTTTGTAGCGGTGGTCAATGCTGGCCAGCCTTTCGACAACCTGTGAGCAATTTACAAGCAGTCAGGATGACGAATTCACAGTCTAATTTGGTCATTTAGATTACTTAACAATACTGCACACTGTGGCTTACCTGTGGAGCCTGGCGGTCCTGCTCTCCCAGCTGGGATGCCTGCTGGTGCAGGGCTTCTATGGCTCCCGCGTAGTTCTTCAGCTCGTCCGTCACGTCCTTGTGCTTTTTCAGCAACGACTGCACATTGGCTTCGTCACGGCCGACATCTTCGCTCGAAACGAGCCGCAGCGTATCCAACATCCAAATGTCGACGTCGTCTGCATCTGCGAAGAACTGGAAAAACGGACACGATCACAACTTTTGTGGGATTTCCAAAACTGAAAAACACTAACAACACAATACAGTTACATGTTTCATGTACACAATAATTTTTCAGGCAGTGTTTTCTTCTTCACACACCACAGAAAGGTCATGCGAACACAAAGTAGAGCATACTGGAAGTAAGCTTGCAAGGTGCAAGCAATAAAACTTGGTCCCTGACAACCAAATCAACTGAGCAGGGAAAGGGGCAATGGTGGGGGTGGGAGAAGCCACACTGCAGCAGTGTAGGGGCAGCTCAAATTGCAGACTTGCACTTCCAATATAAAGTTGAAGACCTCACTCACAATTTCATATACTACTGAGTACTCTACAAGCCAACAAGACAGCAATGCCACACTTTTTAAAACTGACTTAGCAAATACCAATGCTCCCAAGTCCATTGAGCAACAGCCTGCCCACAGGTGAGTGAGGTTGCAGTTCCTTAGGAACAGAGAGATTAACTCACCCATTGCTATTGTTCATACTCAAGTGATATTACAGAGTTGCCACGTATAATTTCCGTGGTATTTGTGTAACTGACTACACCAGTAATTCTTATTACAATCGTTATTAGTCATATTAATATGGATCACTGAAGAGTTTGAATATGGTAAACTGAAAACGATTTGAAACTGATGACCTTTTCTATTAAAATGTAAATGTTGAAACCACTGGAGTAACTTTATAATGTAAAATCTTTGACACGATGTTCTTGGTGGGAGGGAGTGATATGACATGTGACATGTTTGTAGAAGTCATAAGTTGGACCTCATATTGGGGTGGGGGGTTGCACTTTGGGAAGAAAGTGTTAATAAAATGTGAAGAAGTCCACATCAAAGCCTGCACGATTTCATTCAAATGACTTGCATAAAAAGTCCTAAAACCTGGAAACAATTTTTCAGACAGAAATATCATACATCTTGCACTAAAACTGTGCCAACAATGACATACTTTAAGTAAAACCGATTCACTTTAATATTGTCAATCTATAATTTGTGAACATCTTAATTTCCTCTTATTTGTTGTCATGGTTTGACAAAATATGTTGTGAACTCATTCACAGAAAATATTTGCGAGTTTTGGTATCTAAAATAACTTAAAGCGATTCTCCCCTGGTTTATTTGTCGATCGAATAGTTCACAGGTGTGCTGCCAGTCCGCCAGTGTCCAACGGGTACAATATCCCGGTCATCAAACACGGCACCATTGTCAGGTGTGCTGACAAACTGAGCTCCTGAATGTGCATGGCCAACTTGTATCCCCTCCCACCACAAGCTGTTCCCTCTACAGTCTGCACCCGCAGATGTGCGACAGCACTCGTGGAGATGCTCGCACCTGAGTCTGCTGTAGTGTCGATGTAACTGCTCTGTCTGTCCCAGTTGCAAAATTGTTGTGTTTGCTGAGCGTCTTCTTAATTAGACCCAGTGCTAGTTCCCTGGCCTTGCTGAGATTATAGAAACGAGCCAGAGGCATAATTAAAAAAACCAGTACCTGTATGTAAGAAGTATTGACCCTGGCTGTTGAGACAACCCACTGTGACACAAGGTGGTGAATGGCTGTTTCAAAATTCCCGGGGCTGCGATGTTAACCAGTTCCACACATACAGCTGGACATCTTCGTCCGAGGTGAATTTTTTGCCCCTCAGAGGCTTTGTAAGGGGCTCAAAAATGGCGTAATTACAGGGAGAGAGGTCCAGACTGTACGGGGGATGGCCGAGAACATAATATTTAAATTTCTGCAGGAGCGCCACATCTGTGTTGGCCGTATGAGGCTTTGCATTGTTGTGGAACAGAATGATCCCACTGGCGAGATTGCCATTGTCATTTTGATCTTATCGCTTGGCGAATGATGGTCAAGGCTTGCGAGTAACAATGGGTATTCACTTTTGTCCTGTGCTGCAGGAAGTGGGTCAAGGAAAAACGTCAGCATAATGATTCACCTCAGACGATGATGTTCAGCTGTATGTGCAGAACTGGTTAACATCGCAGCCATTCACTGCCTTGTGTCACAGTGGGACAGGTGTCTTAACAGCCAGGGTCAATACTTTTAACATACAGGTGCTGGTTTCTGAAATTATGCCTGCGGCTTGTTTCTTTTTGAACACCTTTTATATAATTATTCCTGATGCGAATTTCGATGGCTACTCTACTGACTCCTTCCCAGTATTTGGAAGCCTGCACTTAAATCCTGGAATGGTCATATTTCACTGAATTATTTTCTGCCGAACAGTGCTCTACAGATTTGTTGGGATACATTACTCAAGTGTGCCACTGGTGTTCTCAGTTTCAATCTAGAAATGTGCGCACTGTTCATCCAATACGTGACTTACTACATTGGCACACAATTTGATATACCCTGGCCTTCCACACTCCCCTATAATATCCATGTTTTACTGGGCAGGCAAAAGACAAATCTTACATGGTGCTCTTTCAGTATGAACCCAACTTTTCCTGGCAGTGTGCCTGCGTACAGTATAAACTCTGTGGCTACCTCTGCCTATGGGATTTCTTCTATCTCAACAGTCTGTACTGTAGTGGTGGAGCTAAAAAGCCATTCTGCCTACCCTTTTTAACACAGTTCTGAGTGTTCCAGTTCCTGGGGCAGACACACTGTGTCTGATATTGTGTATGCCCTGTGTATTAGTGTTTTAGTAGCCCATTCCTCTGCACAGGGCGGTGGTAGCCATCTACATGCAAATACGGGTCAGTGCGTGTTTCCTTCCAATACCCACCATTGGTGAGGGTGCCATTTGCTCTTCTCTTGAGCAAGACATCCAGGAATGGTTGTCTTCTTTCTTCTTTACCAGAGGGGGGTCATCAAGAAATTGTTACAAGGACCTGTGCCGCCAAGATTTTATGGATTCACGAAGGTTCGCGAAAATGTGGTGCTCACATTACATTCACAATTTTGCAGGTTTTGTGAAATGTCTCAACAACTACAGGTCTAAGAACTCAGATACTGTGGTGAGCTTTGACACTGTTTTGTTACTCACCAGGTTGCCTTTATGAGAGTATAGAACATCAATCACAATTTTGAGTAGAAGACCAACAATCTTTTCAAGCATGTCCTGATCACTACGTATTTTGTATTTAAGAGAGAACATTTCGAGAAAATAGATGGAGTTACAATAGGCAGCCCACTCTTGCTAGTGTTTGCAAATTTGCACATGGAGCACTTCAAGGAGGACGAGGCCCTGATGTCATCTAAATGTACACCAACAAGTTAGCAGCCAGAGCACTGTTTGTGAGAAAATCATGTGATGGAATATGATCATACATGGATTTGAGCACAGACCTTCAAATACTGGAAGAACGTTGTTAGAGAAGCCATCAAAATCCTATCATTCTCAACTGTGACTATAATCTCAGCAAGGCTTGGGAACTAGCACTGGGTCTAATTAACATTATACTCAGCAAAGACAACGATCTGATGACCAGGAAACCTAAGTCACAAAGGGTGCCGACATGCATCCTCAAGTACAGACCACGGAGGGAACAGCTTGTGGTGGGAGGGTACGAGAGTTGGCTGCACACCCTCAGGACCTCAGTTAATCAGTGCACCTAAATATTGTGCCCAATGGACACTATGAACCGGCAGTACAACCATAGACTGTTCATCTTCTGAACTGTAGATTGTGCATTCAACCTAATAGCTGATCCGGAATTGACAGCTAACCTTAAATAAAATCATTGTAATATGCATAAATAAAATTTTTTGTATAAATTGATTACACAAATGACAGGCAGTTGCAGGATTTAGTCACAGAGTGAGGCACATTTGAAAATCTGGTACAATTTAAGGTGGAAGAAGCATATAAATTTGATTGTAGCTGTGAAGGGGGCGATGTCAAACAAATTTGTCACAAGAATCCTATGGAAATTAATTCACTCACATAGGAGGCTGCTAATAAAATTCTCATTCAATCAACTCTTTTGTGTTGTTGGTCAGTATGGAATAGTTTCAAAGTTAAGTAAAAGAAAATTTTCAAATGGCTGTCAATGCTCCACAACAAGGCTGCCAGTCACTGCAAAAGGACCACTGTTATGTTCAATAAACTCAATCCTTCCTGCTGTCAATAGTATTTTAAAATTTTGTATGTGGCTGGAGCAGCAACTGTAGAATGAAATCATTTTGTAGAAATAATGAACAGCTAACCAGTCACAAACTGGAATGTTTATTGAACTCCCTTTTACCGTGGTTTCATCTTCAGAAGGCAATATAGACGACTGTATTACATGTTATGGCAGAGGTATGTTAAAACAACGATTCTGTATTTTTGTGATTCAGTCTAGAACTTATGGGACAAACATGCTGGATCTGCCCAATCTTGTCAGGAGCAGTTTCCTTCCCACATCAAAGCCGAAATAATTACGCTACGTGAATAATATTCATATCTACAGACTGAGGATGTTTTGTGGAAAACCACCATTATTCTTGTACAATGGTCAATCAATCCACAAGTGTGTCTAGTAGAAGCAAACAGCAGGAGCAAATGCAAAGCAGGCATAGCCAGCTCACACTTTGGGTGTGTCACTCCGACACAAAAACCATAGGTTTCTGGTGCAACTACGGAAGTCTGAAGAAGTTCCAGGGAGATTGGAACTGGTCACGAATTTTTTTAAAAAAGTGCAATTGGTACTGAAAAATAACTATATATTACACCTGCTTTAGATTATGAAATGCTCGACAACTAAGAAGGAAGACCGTGGGAGAATTCACTAAAGCCTGAAATATATGTATATCTATTAACATCTTTCAGTTTAAAAATTATAGATGTTTAGTGTACATGCAACATTTCTGCTTTTTCTTTGCACAGCATGACACCCAGACACAGGTACAGTGACCTGCTGTCTTAATCACATTAAAAGATTTATGAATAAACTCTAAATTCACCATGGGGGTATTGTGGAACACCTAAATCACAAAGGCTTGGCTACAATTTGACAAATTGAATACTTTCTTACTGTCCTGGCACATCCTAGGAAAGAAACCTATAGCATTTCCATCACTATTATTAAATTCCCAACACGAGGAAATAGTCTGGACAGCTAACCTAGAATAAATACAAAACAAAAAAATTTCAAAAACTGTATCGGCGTTTTACCTGGTGGAAGTCGACTGCTTCCTCGAGCCTCTTGCGCCTGTAGGCAGACAGCTCGAGCAGGTGATTCCAAGAGTCGAGAATCTCATCCAGCCGCTCTTGCACACGAGCAGCACCGAAGTGCTGCCGACCGACCAAGTCCCGGCCGACATCCACGACAGACATGAGCTGTGGCTCGTGGCTGCTGATCTCGTTCTCCAGAGCCTGCGGCGAGAAATCGGTAATCAATAAGAGTAACAACAGTAGCATACGGTGGAGAAGAGTTATGCAACTTGTCACGTAATCTCTGCTGGAGTAAAGACAATAATTGTGAACACAATTAATAGCTTAATATTTTTAGATTTGAGCTTCAGAAGTGTACTGACTGGTTTTCTGGAGCTATTTTCATTGTTCCCAGATTTATTGCATATTGTGTACGGGTACAACACTGAGTTAACAACTGCACTCTTAATTAGAAGTATTAATAGGAAAACTTAAATTACTATCAATAGCAAATCTGCATTTCTTTATGCAGTTTTTCAACAGAACTGTCAAAATTACTTAGTTACTAAGTTTTATCAGTACTTTCAATATATATAAGCTTGTAAATTTAGGATATTAGGAGTCTGTTACTCCCAAAACTACACTTTATACACAATGACCACTAATAAATACAAAAATCAGATGTGAGAATTCTGGCAGACTCAGATGTGTTCTTAACACACATTTTTCCGTTTTTGTCAACCCCAAACATCATCAGTGGTAGGAAAACTCCATGACACACATACAATTTCCATTTCTGTTCTGGCTATATGTCATTTGATGCGAGTTTTATGCTGTGCAGCAGTACGAAGCATAAGACAGTCACAATCTTCATGGTCATATTTTACCGCCAATTATAATCAAAGGTCAGTGCCTTCTTGTGATGCCACACCCTCCAGGCATGGCAGAAGTAGGTTAATTAGAGAGTAACAAGCCTTTGCAGATAGCAATGACATTAATTAATTTTGACTACAATTTGATTCATGATTGTGTGTGTGTCATGAGAGAGAATGAGGGATAGCAGATAGACAATAATGGTGCCCCGGAATACAAGTGTTGTCCACAATTTCTGCTGGTTGTAACTCTAATTAATTCAGAAGTTGATAATTTTTGCACAGACGGTGTTCTCTGTTGTAAGGTAGCCCTTTGTGCTAAATTTTAGCAGATCACGCCACACGAATACAGCAGAGGTGCTGGAGAGACAGTTCTGACCGTTATAAGTAGTATGAGTATGGTAACCTAACACATCTAAGCAGCTTGCCCAAAACTGTGCGAATGAGCACAATAAGGCTGGCTATGGAAAGTGCAGTCTTCTGCACAGGCAGCAGTTTTCTTCAAAATCTGAAGTACTGAATACTCTTTCTCCTTTGCCCTCAATTGTGTGTTTTTATTTCTTCATTTTGTGTCCTCCGATTACTTATGTGGGTGGTTTTTCCTTTTCGGCAAGCAGTGTCTACTAGTCTTGTACAGGCACTTTAGTCATCGCAGAAGTAGGATAGTGGGCTCGTCTCCAAACCACACACCTAGGAACATGTTTTTCCTTTTCATGCAATAAATATTTACTCTCGATTTTGTCACTTGGTCGCGTGAGACAATTGATGACCACTGTTTCCTTACAGAGGGCAGCATGCAAGCCACCTGAGATAACTAGTCGGGTCCTTACCTTGTGTTTGGAAAGCAGCAGATTGATGGTGGTGAGGTCGTGTCCGATATCTCCCGTTGAGACAATCTGCTCCTTCTCCTTGATCCAGTTCTCCTCGTCGGCCATGTCCCAGTAGAATTGCCACAGTTTGCGGCTCTCCTCCAGGCGCGCTCTCCGTTCCACAGCCAACTTGACGAGTTCGGCATATGCGTCCTATGAATGAGGAGAGAAAAATTACTGACAGAGAGCAACAATTATTTGTACAGTATTTCCTGCTCCGAAAAATTTCTCGGCACAAATTGTACTGAGAGTAAAAATTCCGCAACACAATTCAAGTGTGAAGTTTCGGGCCCCAAACTTCCAACAGGGGTATTTAGAAGTGGGTCAGTTTTAGAAAGCTGTGAAAGACATGATGGTACTGCAGATTAAATATCAACAATGGCAGGCATGGCCTTTTCCTCACTACAGGTGGGTCCCCTCATCCTGGGGTCTGACTGAGCTGCCCTTCCTTCGCTTGTACAGGCATTTACGTACTTTCAGGTCTAGTTTCACTACAGTGATCATAACAAAACTTATCCACATTGAAAAATGTCAAATTTGTGTGAAAAGTGAAAGAATACAGATGACCCTAGGGTATTCAGTTCCAACATTACTACTTCCTCTCACAATTTTATCTATACCGTGACTGTTTCAGAATTTAAAAAATAGATGCAAATGTGAAATTACATTGTAACTGCCACTAGTCTCAATAATTTTATTTTGTTTCACCTGTTACATAAACATATAATAATATGACCTTTGATGCCTGAATATACCTTACAACCATGAATTAAAATGTCATTTTAACACCACAGTACAGTCATAAACATACTAAAGTATTCTATTTACAGTGCAAGCACAAATGTGGAAGTTTTTCACTGACACAGGAAATGAAAATCTTGTAGCCAATCTTGCACTTTATTTCATTTGACAATATAATATAAATGGACAGATAAAAAAAAAAAAACCTCAACTCATCAAATGGCAGCAGGGGAAAAACACACACACACACACACACACACACACACACACACACACACACACACACACTATTATCAATAATTGATTATTTTTGTTATTTTATTTCATTTGAGATTTTTTTGCATAAAACTAACAACTATATAACTCATTTACTGCTACACGATGAACTGAATTAGATGCCTTGCCCAAAAAGGTTGGGACAAAGCAAGCTGGGATATTTTTACTTCCCATCTTGTTTTGCCACCTGTCTCCTTAAAATTCATTTTTTTCACTTTTAGCTAATTACCATCAACATACACGAGTATAATCTGCATTTTCATAAAAGAGAAAGATTGGCCCTCAGTTTTAAAGAATATAACACCAGCTCTAATTTTGTGCTTAGTTTTATGTATGTAACTGATTTTCTAATTTATTTTGACTATGCCTAGCTAGTATCTTCTGTTATAGGGTGAAATCAGTAACTGTTTCATAACTCAAATTCTACAGTTGACTTATAACAAATATAAATTCTGTACCGATTATAAACATTTGGAGGAACAAGTAATAGTAATCTTAAAAGTATCTATTTGGTCTATTCGAAAACACGTTAGCAAAGCCAGCTCTTAATCCCAAAGTAATTACCAGTTTTGTCAAAAGTATTGTTTGTGTAACTATATCTGTTAATTTCATCATTTAAACAAATAATTCGATCTAACTTGTAGTAGAAGAAACTGTAAAAAAACACAGAATGTATCGATGTATTCAATCAATTTCACGAGTTACGTTTTACTTGTAATTTCTGTAACTTAAACATCGAACAATGTATAGTTTCAGTGTCTATTATTGTGAGGATATACAAGAGCCCGATTTTTGATCCCGAGACAGTCAGTCCACGGCAGAGTTTCAGACGAGGAACCTGTATTCGTTAGGTCAACAACAATGCAGCCATTTAACTGTGAAATAAGTGTAATAGGCGGTGTGTTAAAACAATGACAGTGTCTGTTCAATACGTACCATATTATGCGACAAGAACTGTGTGGTTAGGTTTTTACTGCTCGTAGATGTTCAACAGTAAACTATCGTAGCAGTTTGTTGATGTTTGCTTGCAATCTATTAATGACACATATCTAAAGTTGAACAATAATGTGCTGTCCATTTAATTGTGTATTATTGGAGGGTTGAGAGCAGTGAAAGTAAAGAACTGTGAAACACAAATGTGCACCTGTCGGCTACATCAATGTTGAACTTTCACCCTCATTTTTCAGCCAGTGTAGCAATGCAATATGTCGACACAGAGAACAATCGACAAAGAAATAAAGCAGCCGAACATCACGAAGTGTTACTGTATTCCCGAAGTATGAAGGTGTGGCTCCAAAAGACATTGTGCTATAGCAGAACAACAAAATGCTATGACACAACATGGTGAATTACTAGCAAACATATTCCTAAAAGAATAGTCAGCCCTATGACAGCCCTTGATGAAATGTTTGTGGAATATGTAATTAAATAAAACCTATTGTTTTCCTTATAAACATTACTGAGTGAAATGCATTATCATAAACAGTATTTTATCACTTTCTAGATCTCTTACTACATAACAATATTAGATATTTGGCCACCAAAGTACCCACTTTAAGACATATTGGAAGAAGAGCAATCTTCTAAAGGAAAACCACATATTCTCTACAATGTGAAAGTGTTCACTTGTGCCGTGATCTTATCCATGTCAGGGGAAACAATCATCATGTGCACCCAGACGAAGCAAATTCAAACACGTCACACAAATTACACTGCCACAGGATATAAATGTAGAAACTCTAGTTAAAAGAAAACTTGTCTTACATGCTGCTGTGTATACTGGGGGAAGAATAGGGCAGTCAGCAATCTGAGGATTGTTTTGAATGCCACAACTGTCGACTAGAGACAGTCCTATTTCAGGTAATACATTGTTGCCTTCCATCTGACCATCGAACTGAGTTGCCCTGCCAGTTTTAGGTCATCTACAGTTTGATGTGAATTCTGAACCATTTTTTCCAACAAACAAATGCTGCCTGAGGTGAACAAAGAGATAAGTGACATAAAAATCCTGGAAGTGGCCTGGGATCTAACCCGAGACGTCTCAATCTGTAGCCTGCTCTTTACCACTGAACCATGTGTGTTTTATATATGACCCTAAAATTAAGGAGCTGCCGGCAACAAGTGTTACCAAATTTACACTCTCTCAATTATGCATTTAAGAAACTCACCTCCAGCTGTTGCACCCTCTCCACGATGATGGCCGGGTCACACGGCCGGTAGCCTTCGGCAGCCTCCTGGTCGAGGAAGCGTTGCGACTGTTGCACCACCGCCTTCACTCTCTCGCCTAGCACATTTATATCTGCTTCCACTAGAGAGTGCTTCTGCAGGAGGTCCTCCACACCCATGAGGTGTTTTCCGTAATCGTCTGACAGCAGGCGTAGCTGTAAAATAAGCAGTAAAATTAAAGTATCTCAGTACTAGAGTCTCTCTCTCTCTCTCTCTCTCTCTCTCTCTCTCTCTCTCTAACAGCAACTTGAGAAAAGAGGGGCAGTAGGGTAGATGCAATTTTTTAAAATTAGTTTCAGCAGTTTCTGGCACAATTAAAACATTAACTGTTTTTATAAATCGTAAACTTTTGACTGACTTCTAAACCAGAAAAGGTAACTAATGAATACTACGAACAGACAATAAAGCAATTTTCCATAGAATGACTGTCAATTACTAGCATAACATTACTAAGGGCACTACAGATTTACAACCCTGGCTGTTGGCCCAGTATTAACTACAAATCATTTTGTGCAAGGTCTCTCTAGCTCCCAATTAAAGGTTTGGCACAACTTTCCACCTCTCCTCTGAGAAATTCTTAAGATTTCAGAGTATTTTTGAACAGGAATTTTGCTTTTCTTCTGTTTTGGTTTGAAATATGAAATCTTAGTTCTAGGGATAAAATAACCGGCGGCCTGCTTCCGAGCTGAGGTTGGGTTGGAAAATGATAGCTTTAGTTGTCATAAGCTAAGTGAGCTGTGTGAATATGCCGAGAAAAAATTTCCCAATTAAATACTACTACGGGCCCTTCCTAAGTCGAGACTATCACATAGAAAACTTAAGCTGTGCTCAAAATGAAATTATTCCAATTAGTGTTTCTCCAGCACCTTGACTACCATGTTCCTTTTTTTTTTTTTCTATTTCTTTTTTAAGTCTGAAATGTAAATAGATTATACAGACATAAGCTTCAAGGAAAATGATGGACGGTTCCTCAGTTTTTTCTAGTAAAAAGTCATTCTCCTTCTGTCACTAATATTGCCACATTTTACAGATCGTAGTATTAAACGCCTAGGGCCTCCATTCTGATACTTTTCCACTTCATCACTCTTATTACAAGAAAAATTCCATAAACATATTTTAGAGCAAAATTATGTCATGAGACACCATAGACATGTAGCCACAGTGAACATCAGAACATCAAATATTCAGTTATTGTAGTCAAAGGTATTTTGTGCTGCAGCTTGCACAGAGCACAACTACAGCTGCACACAGGCAGTACTAGACAGGAATAAATAAGCACTTCAATATGAAGTTTAATACCTGCAGATTATCGCAAAACCTTCAAAACTATGACGACGTATAATAAACTGCAATAAACAGTGCAGTTCCCCAACTTCTACAAACAAAAGGCTACTTGCTGCTTGATAATTACTGTTCTGGATCTCTTATCCTAGAAAATTATGTTCTGGCACATCAATGTGGTGTGTATTTGAATAAAAACAGCCATTAATTAAGCAGATAATAATCAAAGGCAGAGTATGGAGTAAAAGGACACAAGAACAGAAGTACAGGACGAATGAGAAGCAATAACAAATAGCATTCATCGATTCCCTTTCAGACTGGTTTACTTTTTGTTCCTCAATACAGAGCTCTGGATTATTTTCTCAGCACTCTTGTTTTGTTCAACCATCACCACCCCCCCCCCCCCCATCCCCTGTGTCAGTCAAGATAACATCAAGTTCTTTAAGCTGGCAAGTATGTGACTCATGCTGCTGTTGGCCAGTTAAGCAGAAAACCGATTCTACCAATATTGAATTGAAATTTCAGTTTGGTGGATACTTTCTTTGCAAACTGCCATTAATTAAACTGAAGCGTTTTCCTCTGCAAACCACACAGCAGCAAACGAATTGACAATTTCTAGCAATAGGACACAAAAATTTGTATTTTCTATTCTTGATTACTCACCTTAAGTTCTTCCATAGAGTCCAATATGTAGAGCATCTCTTGGAAGTTCTGCTGTAACTGGAGAGAAAGCTCGAGGCGAAGACGGCGAGCTCTGAGAAGCTCCAGGAGGTAATTCCACAGACGAAGAACGTTGTCTTTCCTGTTAATGTCAAATCCCAATTTAATAACTACTAGTAACTGTACTATCCTTGAAGACTATTTCTGCAACCAAAACATGCCAGCAAAATCCGTAACACAATTTAAAAAATAAATAAATACAGGAAATATGTTTTCATCATTTCATGCAGCAGACATTATTTCCTTAATAAATCTGTAGACTGAATTGAAGCCCGTTCCAATATTTTACTGTTCAATACCTGGCATTGATGCGGTCAATGTCATGGTAGTTTTCAGCTTCCAGCTCCTGTGACACAGCCACGACAGCCTGGACACGTTCTTCATACGCAAAGATGTCCGTCTCGATAGCCTCGTGCTTCTTGGCAGCTGCCTCCACAGCAGCCAAGTCAAACCCGAAGTTGTCCTGGGACACGAGGCGCTGGTTCTCCGACAGCCATGTTTCTCGCATACTCGCCTTGCGATTGAATCTGTGAACATGAAAATTGTGTTTCGCGATCATCAGAAAATGCGAGACGTGTTTGCAAAACATATTTGCAAAAATCAGTATTTACTGCAGGAATATATAGTATCCCTACAGAGTAGTGTGAGTATTGTGCAAAAAAAATGAGAAAACCTGAATAGTTACCTACAAGAGTGTTCAAGCTTTTTGGTAAGTGTAACCCTTTTTAATGTCCTTTTTTATTGTGGTACTCCCTGTGTGTGTCTGTAGTATGCCTTCAAACCAACATTCCGTAAATGGATTATTTGCAACAAAAATGACAATTATTGCAAATAATATTTATTTGTTTTCAAAAGTAATTCCAAAATTAACCCCAAAGTTCTTAAATCAACTTAAATTTTTATGAGATAAAATAAGGTACTGGTCATTATTATTGCAGATATATTTAATATTAAGTCTGCTAAGGTATTTTTTAACACGCAAGCTGACTTTTGCACATATACTATATTTAACCGACTATAAGACCTGGAATTAGGACCGCTGTCCCTCCCTCAAAAAGTTCCTTGAGAAATTTTTATTTTTAACATATTCTAATTAAAATCATGAACTGTTGTATTGATATAAAGTATCTGCCTAGAAAATTAGCATTATACCCATTTTAGAGCTTATGTCATTCATTGATTGTCTAGATTCTGGAATACAAGGAGAAATAAAATGAACAAATCCTTACTAGCCAAGCCAGATGCCTGTGGTATCACTACTTTTACCACCACCACCACCACCACCACCTATAACAACAAAAACAGCAACAACCGGTACTGTCTTCATTTGTAATTCTACTGGCATTATCACCTGGCCTACCCATAGCAATAGCTCTGCAGCACTTTCTGAATTCTTTCATTATAGATTTCCTTGTGATGCTGTGCCAGGCATTAAATATCCACTGGCCCAGCATAGATATTAAGGATTTCTTTAACTTTCCCGAATAGGAAAATATGCCCTCACTGTAAAGCTGTCACAGGTGAGCCTTATAAGGTCTATGCACACCAACACCAATTACTTGAAGTTGTGAGGTCATGCCACCATGAATTGTTATCAGGTGGTGATGTTCTTTACTGTTAGATCCTTAATTTCCTTTGTGAGGTGTCCACTGAAAGAATCCAGCTCTAACATTTCCCTTCTGATAAGCAAATGGTCCGCAATCTAACTTCATATCAATTGTCATCCAGCTCTTTTCTTGGTGTCTAAAGGTAATCCCTGCAGGCAGTTTTCCTTCTGGTATCATTTTCCTGTGAAGAGTCACACGTGGGAGAAACTCCTGCAAGTATCCTCAGCATTACTGTTATATCTTCTTATACAAAACTTAAAAAGCCTCCTGATCGACAGTAATATTTGATGGCATATCAAAATAAACAGGAATCTGATAATTTTTGTTTGAACCGCCTGGCAAACAGTCACGCCATTTTGTTACATTGATTATATCTAGTGCTACCAAGACAACCAAACTGAATGACAACAATATAAACCTTACCACTTCAGATTAATACTACTGCCAACCCTGGCAATCAATAGGGCTGTAGAGCAGTAATGGGTTCAGTGGCATCGTTGAAGCTCATGTTTCATTGTTTCATTTGTTGTTCCACGTTTCAAGCATTGTGTGAACATTTTTGTTAGCATTAATCTGTCTCTTGTAGAAACACACATTTTGTCCAATTTTTAGCTAAGTTCAGTTCCAACTGTTAAATGATTTAGGCAAACTGTTGTTTAAGCAAGGTAGATCTCCATATAAAGCACACACTCCCATGACTGGCAGCAGGATGGACTTTGCCCCCTGCTTGCCACTCCTCTCCTCTCACAAGTCCTAGTGCTCAGATAAGCTGGTACGACCCTACTGAATTCTTCAAATTAAATCTGCAAGTGAACTCACTTGCTGAAACTTCATCTGTAAATGTAAGACAGCCATTAAAATAAGATAGTATTCAACATAAAAATGTTGGCCTTAGGAACAATAGCTTAAACTGCAAGTTTAAGACCAACCTGTACTTTTCAAAAGACAAATTTGAGAAAAAAAACCTTGCCTTATAGTTTGGTAAAAATGAAATGAAAGTGTGGCGGTGATGGCCGGGAGGCCCCATCTGGGGACGTTTGGCTACCGAGTTGCGGGTCTTATCTCAGGTGAAGCCATATTGGGCGACTTGCATGCTGGTGGTGGTGGTGGTGGTGGTGGTGGTGGTGATGGACACAACACCCAGTCCACGAACGAAAAAAAATCTCCACCCAGTCCAGGAATCTAACCCGGGTAGACAAACATTACCACTCAGTTAAGCAGGCGAAGTGTAGCTTGGTAAATAAGTTATAGCATTGCAAATGACAGAAGTACCAACACAGCAATAGCTGAGGACATTCATTTTTTAAACTGCAGCAAAATTCTCCTGATCACATTTAATTAATAGTTTTTTCCAAGAATGGAGGAGATGCAAGTTCAATGAAAGTTTCACATTATTCTGCTGACTTCATGAATGGTCGTGCAAGGCCAATAAATGGGTTTTCAATCCAAAATCATTGAAATTTAGTCTGTTGTTCATTTTGGGAATGCTAATTAACAGATTCATTGAAACCTTTCAATTGCTTAATAAGTTTTTCAGTAAATGTCACTCCTAATTCAATCCCTCCTCCTTTGATAAGGTCTTATTGCTGGAAAGTGGTGAAACTCAATGAAGCACTTAAAAATTATCCTTTCTTAAGTGCAAGGATTTTTTCATGGTCAGTATATACATTTATTTACCATCAAAGGTTAAATTAAGTTCATTTGATCTCTTTAAGAAGGTTGCTTAAATGAGCAATTTGGACCGCATCTTTCCATGATAGAAAACTATGTACTGTAGGTGCACTGGCAGGTGAACAACAACTCCTGTTTATGTAACCTGTTATAGTCACGCCTTGTGCAGTTGTTTCTCACTGTCGAGTTTTCCATCTGAAAGGCTGCCCTCTAGTCTCTGATAAATACAGGCTTATTCACTGTTGGTGTTGCATTCATATCATCTATCCAAATTAGTATGTGGAAGCAAGGGTCGATTATTCTATTTTTTTTTATTTTGTAGAGGAGTTAATTTTATCTATTTTGTAAGTTACTTTCTTGAATGATATGAAAGAAGGCACATTCATTTCACAGAACCTGTAAGTTATCTCCAAGGAATCCCAGAGTTCTGCAGAACACAGCTGAGGGAATGTTGACTTACGTACATTATAGGACCCAGTACCTTACATACTCGCCATCTGCACAGCAGTTCATGTAAAACACATGAATAATAATAATAATAATAATAATAATAATAATAATAATAATATCCCCCCCCCCCCCCATTGATGGATATCGACAACTACACGATGTACCTTTATTTTATGAAGTGCAGTATGTAATAGTTTATATGCACTTGGCAATCGTGTCTACTGCTCTATGTTATTTAACCAACCTATTCTCACCACCACCACCTTTCTCACTGAATGTTCCCTACTATTATCAACCATATTTTGCATTCTGTAATATACTTTATGTCCTAACTTCCTTGCTGTTGGCACTTTAGTGCCCATTCATCAGAATCATATATAAGTATAGACCATATACCAGATGTGGTACCTTACAAATCTTCACTCTAAGGCTTAGTTACATGCATGTCTGAAACAACAGCCAATGTTGGGCTCCACATATTTTTGAAATTAATTCGGTAACTGAATTTCGAGACATCAGCTGCATTAGATAGGCTCTGCTACCCAATAGTGACATATGAAAATTTGTGCCAAACCAGGACACGAAGGTTTAGGTCCACATCTGTACTTGTGAGAATTTTTATGAAGGCATTACGAGTGTTCTCGATGCAACATTTTACATCCATGGCTGTCCTCCAATCTTCACAAATCCACAATCCAAAATGCTTAACTTGTCTACTCTTTACATTTAGGAGGCAATAAATCATAGATTTGCATCTGTAACAGAGTTGGGCTATCGTGAGCTTGTCTAACTTGTCTTTTTGGTGTTGATACTCAGACACAGATTACTTTTGTCATTTCCTAATGTGCTGATGAGTTATGGAAGATCTTCTAAATCATCACAAATCAATACTGTATCACCAGCATTTGAAAAGATAATCAGGGCTGTTACTTTTCACCTTTTTCTATGACACTCAAGACAAATTTTCACCGTTTCCCATCCATAAGTTTTATTGAAATGAATATGCCACCGTTTTCACTATTTGGTTTCCCCAAGCGATCTTACACAAACAGAATTCTTGTCTTAATATTCACAATAAGTTGACCGCATTGTTTTGAATTATGTGGACTGTTATGAGGATTTGTTGAATGTATCTTGAGAACAGAAGAAAATGGTATGCCTTTTTAATGTAAATAAATAAATAAATAAATACATAAAATACACAAAAATATAAAAATTCTAGCACTGTTTATTGAACAACTCTCATAGAAATGTGATGGTTGCTCTACCACTAAGTTGGTCAGTTAGAAGTGCACTAAAACCACCTCTACATGGCAGCAACTTTAATTCCACCATTGGCAGCAGGGAATAGTTTGGGATTTTCAGCGAGCTTACCTGGCTGCGAGCTGTTCCAGCTTCTCCTGACGGATGAGTTCCTCCCGGAGGGCGAGCTCTCGCTCGTGCTCCGCTTTCTCCAGCCTCTCCCATGCCTTGTTTATGTCGGAGATCATGCGCCCTTCTCGAGGTGTGTACGGCTTCTGATTGTTTGCTCGCATTCGTGACTGCAGTGTAAACAGCAGCACTTCGAGGTTTCCTTTTTCCACAAACCTATAAGACACAGTTTATGCTTGTAGAAATGCAGTGTTGTAATCAATTAACAGGTGAAAAGAAATTAAGGAAGTAACACTAACACACACACACACACACACACACACACACACACACACACACACTTTTAACCATCTATAAATGTGAGAACACATCTATTAACTAGCTTTTCATCAGTTCTGAAATACTTTGCACTTTAAATCCAATGCTGCAAAACTACATTTAAGAGACAAATAGCAAATAACATGAAGTAGTATCATCCTAGAAGACTGTTCTTTGTCTCTTAACTGACTTCTATGCCTTTACTATAACAGATTTCATATACACAGACTCAACATAACAAAACATCACCCATCTCTCATAACTCTTTTTTGTCAATGAAATGAATCACGCCCCAAATGAACACACTACTACTAACAAAACCATGAGTTCATTTGTGGAGCACACCTTCCTGTGTATATTTCTGCAGAATATTAAAGTTTCTCTTTCATTACTTAATCAACCTGTCTATCTTATGTAATTAACAAGAGGGGCTAAAATTAAGAAGCAGCTTAGGTGTTTACATTAGCCATCCTTTGATAATCCACTCATTTAAAAAAAAAAAAAAAAAAAAAAAAAAAAAAAAAAAAAAAAAAAAAAAAAAAAAAAAAAAACCTTTGTTAAAAATGATCTGAAAACCACGGCATGACCCCCCAAACCCCTCCTCTTTGAAAATATGAAGCTAAATGCAACACTAAATTTATATGTAGCATTCTACACACCATTTTTCACTGCCCAGAGCTGTTATTCTTTTGCCAATTAATTAATGTGGTTCACATCACATGTGTAAGAAGTACATTTTCCACTGCTGTAATCTCTCATCCATAAACTTTTATGGAAGTTTAATTAGTATGCCATTTCTACCCTACACAGGAAAGTGAATAGTCATGGGGTCCCCATATACTCTAAGCTCTTCAACTCTGCACAGCATCTACAACTAGGAAAACTCATCCAAACTGCTAAAAATTCTAAAAATAAAATAATATACATCATGACGAGATTTAATTCCCTGGACACAGGTATTACAGCATTCTTAACTTTTTTTACACAAACTGATCTCCAACTTTCCACTGAAAAGCCAGCTAGCTGTTGGAAACACTACAGTCTGTACAGAAGTTTTACCAATTACACAGGTCAGGCATTAAAGTGTCACAAAATTCTTAACATTGGAACTACTACTCTCCCCTCTTGCACAGTCAGAGGTAGTGTTGAATTGTATTATGTTTTGCATTTTAATACATTACAGATTTAATAAATGTCATTTTTTTTTTCACACGATTTGCTTCAGCTGAGTCCTATTTCCATTTTAATATGGAGGCTGAAATAGAAGAGCCTACCACTAAATTAAATTTTTTAAGGAAGTCAGTATTCAGGGAAAGTAGAAAAATGTATGCCAGGCACATCATTCCAGACACGGAAATTTTACTATGATGACTACACGACTAAGAAAACTGTACTCTAAATCAACTCCATACTTACTTAGGTGGTTTCTCCACAGTGCGGTAAGTATTGAACTGTGCCAGCTGCTGCTGCACTCCGGCCAAAGAGTTGGCAAAGTTACGATCTCCGAGAGACTCTATTGTCGCTTCGATCCAGCGCAGTAAATCTGATGTCAGTGACTCGTATTCCTGTGCGGACCTGTCGTTCTCCATGGCAATACCGACCACTTTGCCAATTCGCTTGCCCTGCACAGTTTCCTGCTTCAGCTTGCTGAAGTAGTGGTAATAAGTCACGACATATGTGATGATGGACTTCTCGTCGGGCTGCTCCACGAAGACATCTGCAAATAGAAAATGATCAAAACTTTTCATTTTGTGCAGCTATGAAACAGAAGAGGCAAAAATGCTGCAACCTAAACTGACAGCCCACCACCAGTATGCACTGTTTTGCCTTACTAGCTAGCATCCACAATTTACTGAAGAAATAAAATCACTTTAAAATGAAACAGTGACCAATTAACTAAAAATATTTATATTAGAAATAAACTGATGAAAAAATGTTTTGTACCAGACACTCAGCTTTCTCAAACTTGGAATTACAGCAAATTGCAATGTGCAGTCCACCTATGTAATGGAGGTAAAAGCAAGCCCGCTTTCTCAGTCAGAATAGTTCAGTTGGGCACACTGTGGCTACAACTGTGAACGGGACAATACTGTTCAGTGCCTTGATGTGTCCACGAGTGCTATTCCAAGCTCAGACTGGGCATACATTGCCCCTTCACAGCAAGGACGGCTGTTAGCAAGGGAAATTGCCCATCAAATTAGTGTACACCGCAGCTATGCCATTTGAACATTCGACCACTACTGTACCCATAAAACATTGACAATCTGTCACCTCTACTTATGAACTGTGGGTAACTGAGAAGGTTGTCGAGGTCATGTGTGCCGTTGCTCCACGTTACTGAAAATATCTAAACAGTCATTCATCTCTTGTGAGCAGATTCAAATACACATTGGACAGTTTCTGGGCAGACTGATTTGCACTAATGGTTTGGTGAAAAAAAACCATGTTACATCAGGCACCGAACACCAATCTTGAGATTACACAACTGCTCTTCAAACTACTGATGAGGATTCTCTGAAGTGTAATGGTACATGGTCTCTTGAGTTCACATACCCTGACAAGCTGATCTGAGGCTCATTTGCAGAAATAAACTGTGGATCCTCAAGTCTAGATTCCACTTCACTCAAGAGACCACATGCAGAAGTTCGTCTGGATGTAGGTCTTTTTTGATAGTATTTTACCACAATAGTGTCTTATTTCCTGCTAGCTACAGCTTTTATTCGCTACAGAGCCAATTTCATGCCATTTCCCACTAGATTTTGTGCTGTAAACTTCACTGGCGGTTTTGCCGAAACACTGCATCTTGAACACCTGCGCAAACTGTTCTGCTGATGTTTTCCACTAACTGTGCTTCACATAAGATCCGACAATGAACATGTACCATTTTGTGTTGCATTCCACTGGTCACTAAACATTTCTGCACCATTCACTTATTCACTCAAATGTAAATGATACAGGGCACAGCAGGCAGGAGATGTGCACATGCAGACATCTGACAGCAACCGATCGATGCATCGAAATCACAGTTTCCAGCATTATTCGTGATGGACACTTCTTCCCTTGCTCATTAAGAAGGGTCAGGTCCGCATCAGTCTTAACATTCTCTGGGCCACTTTTATTTTACTCATCCACTATTATGAACAACAGCATAAAACCTTCAGCATAAGGGTGCTTGAAGAACATGGGAACACACAGGATGGACTTGGATCAACAGTGATGTGTCGTCTTCACTAATGAGAGAGCTTCACTTGTAGGAGAAGGGATACTGTGGTGAAATGGCTTCACCAGAGCTTAGCAGATTTTAGTGTGTGCTGTTTTCAAGCCTATAAGAATATTGTCTGTGGAAGGTAATGTTTGGGGGTTGACAAGACACAGTTCTAATCTGCCAGGACATTTAGACAACAACAGCACTTCACCACAAAACGAAAGATTCATTCTTTAACTTTTACATCCCAAACATAGAAAAAATTCTCTCAAGCTTCCAGCTGCATCAGGCGGTTTAAAATCCAAAAACTTTCAACTGTGTACTCCTCGGTCAATGTCAAATGGTAACATTCTTTTGGTAGCTGCTACTGCCCTTATGTTGCAGCACTGCCTTCTGTGATGTCACTGGTGCCCATATAAGGGTAATGGTTTTGCCGTGCACCAGCTTCAACTTTCCGATGGTTGGATCCAAGCCGTGTTTAGCTGCTGGCTGCCATCTTTATTAAGGGTGTTGCCATAAATTTTTATCTCAATCAATTCTTTTATTATGCTGTCCCAGAAACTATTTGTTCATGTAATAATGGATGTTTCATCAAACGCAATGTGATGGCCGTTTTCCAGAACATGTTCTGCTACAAGCAACTCTCAATGTTCTACACATTTCCCATAGTGCTCAGAGCCATTTTAACCGTTTGTTCTACACATTGCTGTTCAATGGTACACACAGTCTATCCAACATAAAATTTCCCCACACTCACATGGTATTTTATATACCCCTGTCATTCTGAGGCTGACACCATCTCCCACAAGCATCAAGAATTGTCAAATTTTTGTTGGATCCCTGTAGACTGAATTGATTGTATGCATCTTTAAGAGCCAGTTAATCTTTCCTGTTACTGAGCCACATAACGACAAAAACACAAGCTTCTTGTCCTCTTCAGGGTCCTTCTGCTTATGTGTTTTCAGAAAGTGGCCCAGTTCCTTCAGCAAGTTTTCAGCATCTGAGACAGTGTCCGTTCGATGCAGCAAGGTCTTCAGAACAGACGGACGGCAATAGCTGTCAGCTTGCAGACTGCAGATATCGGCACTTGTGAGTGGCTTCCCGGTAAACACTGTGGCTGAGACACCCATTTGCTTTACAGGTGATGAGGACATAACAGAATGGCAAGGCAACATCTGCCTCTAATTTCACTGTGAACTTTATGTTGTCATGGATATTGTTGATGGGGTCAAAGAATTCTCCCAGCTTTTCATGTACACAGTACATGACAATGAACATGTCATCAAAGTGATGATAACAGCAACTATGCTTTGCAGGAGCTGCGTCCAGCGCCATGACTCAAACAGGTTGGCTGTAACTGGAACTAATGGGCTCCTCTTGTGATGCCCTCCATCTGGTTAAAACATTTTCCACCATACAAGAAACTCAATGATATCACAATGTGCTTGGATAAATTCATCACAGGAATAGTGACACCAACAGCAAAGCAGACCATACTATCCTCTTCTACAAGGCGCGGGCATTTAATTCAAGTGATGTACTCTTTAATCATTTTTGATGTGGTGCACACGATGACCAATATGAGAAGTAAGTCATTTTGTGCACCACACTAAGAATACAACAGAGGGAATTTTATCAATACATATTGCCATAAAACCATGCACTTTTACACTGCCCAGCACACTTCCAACTACTGTATCTCAGTGAGTAGATTATCTCTGCTTACATAACAGATATTTTAAAATAATTAATCTTACACAGATGAGACTATTTTTTATATACACTATTCATTTCTTCAATTCCTATTACACACACAATTTGGTACTTTTTATTAATTAGTCACATTTTCCTAAGAGACTTTGTGAGATTCTCCACGGGGAAATACATAAACCAAATGCAAATTAATGTTTCTCACCCTCAGCATCCAACAACTTTGTTAGGCCAAGCTTCTCTTCAGCAACATTAAATGCGTTGTTGAGATTGTACATTGCATTGGACTTCGACAGTTTTTCAAACTGTATGAGGTCTGGACGATGTTTGTGGATAATCGCATTAAAAGCGAGACCGTCACGCCACGACGTTGTGAAATTCCTCACGTTGACATTGTGATAGCCGGCAGTCTTCATCTGACACCACAACAGGAGTGCATCCTTTGCCGACTTTGTTTCTTGGTTATCGGTCTCTTCGATTGTTATGTCTTGTATCTGCAACAAATACTTTCCTTCAGTCACTATGTCAACACAATACCATATTCAGGTAAAAAAAAAAAGCCAAAGACTATTAATGCAATGCATACAAGCTGCATGACTGAATGGGTCTAGAAGATTTACCCATAAATGCAATTAAATATACTGAAATTAAAATCAGAAGTAACTTGTTATATGGTGAGGTTCACATATTGTTATCAGTCTACTGTTGATTTGTATTTACACTATGTAATGGCAAATAGAAACCACCAAGGTACTAATCACCCCCCACCCATTTTCACAAAGAAGTGTTTAAGAAAACTGATTCCACACACAATCATCTTCCTAATTTTATCATTAGCTGTTTTTTTAATACAAGGAACATTATTTATTACAACATACTGTACATCCGCTGTCTGTCGATTAGTCAGAAATTTCACCTTTTAGTTAGGTACATCTATACTACGACTTTCATCATCTAACCTAAAAGAGTAATTATTTTCTATTTGAAATGTGTTTTCCACTGCCCGACAGGATAAAATCTGGAGTAAAAACATAAATGCAGAATTAAGTGAGAAACTTAAAATAGAGAAAACTGCACTTTGTATACAAAGAAATGATGGAACATGTTCTGCCTATGGCTGAAATCACCACTCCAATGCAAGCCTCAAATCATTAATCTGTGGGGAGAAGATCAGTTGGCAGACCGAGGACAAGATAGTGAATCTGGAGCATGCTTGTCTCGGCATAAACACGGAAAGCCAGAAGACGGAGGTCACTCAAGTATTATAGTTGGCCTCAACATGTTGGTTTATCACATGATGGTTGTTAATAGGCAGTACGTGTCACACATCTGAATAACAATGTCGCATTATACCTGAGGATGATCTGTTTTTAACCGAAGTGACATGCACACCATGATTTTCCAAAAATTAAAATGTATGTTTTAAAATCATCATCAAATGGCAAACGTGAAATAATAACAAGAGTAGTAGTAATTTCATTGGCCACATAATCACAAATTAATTCACACCATGTCATTTTGGCATGTCAAACTTCTCCTAGTTTTCTAGAAGCTGTTAATCAGTCTCTTTAAACCAATTCCTTTTAAATTTAACAAGTGAAGAATTTTTTTTAATATGGTGTTTTGTTTTTGAAAGACAGACCTGGAATCTAAGGATGATGGTCCATATGAGGCCCAGGCTGAGCCTCGGATTTCCGTCGACGATGTCGTGTGAACCCATATTCTCCAGGTGGACCCTCTGGTCCCTCAGGAACTGGAGGGCTTTGTCCACATTCTCCAGGCAGTGGATGCGCATCTTCCCCTTGGTTGGACGAGGCTGGCAAAGGACACACAAAGATAAATACATAATTTTTCTGGTCAACACACACACACACACACACACACACACACACACACACACAAAAAAAAGGACTGTGCCACAGAAAAAATGTTAAAGCATAACAACAAGTGCTGGCACGAAGATCAAGAGCAATACAGTAGAGAGGGCTGTGAGAACAACTTCAGCCAATAGCATGCTGACTAGGATGTCACCACAGCAGCAGCAACCTCAACACGAAGAGAATAAAAGCAACATGCCGCCTAGCCCCGGCCACACTATAAGAGCCGCAACAGAAGATGACCCATGACTTGGGAACAGTATCATTTACTTGCATGGACATTTTATACATTGACGGACATTGATTTTTTTCATGTCACCAATTGCTTGCGACCACTCTTTGTAAAGAGGCCAAGTTAAGTACTGTCAATGCACTTTACTGTAATAAAAGCCATTAATGTGATTTGCTCGAATTGTTGTTTAGCGATCCGAGAAAGCAGCATCCTAAGCATTGTATATTACACGAGTGGGCAGGATACCACAAAAAAATTGTTGAAACATCAATCGGACTTGCAGAACACTGCTCAGAATAATCCACTGTTTGAAACTTAATATTATCTGCTGTTTATGATAGTTAACCATTATTTTACACCTGAGATTTTGTATGTATTTACTGAATCAAAATGAGGATTCAGCCGAGTCTTAAAAAAATTGCCAGGAGACAGAATGCCTGACAAATACTGTCTGGTTGGGAATTTCAGTGTTGCCAACAGGGACATTTAAAAGCTGAAAAACGTATTTCTAGCTTTCATTGTTGTTAGTTCCTTTCCCAGGAGGAAAGGATATGTTTGCGAAAACAGGGAAGCAGGGACAGGTCCCAGTTTAAAAAATACCCCACCTATTATTCTACTTTTAATTGTGCCTATTAGCAGTACAATAATTTCATCCCCTGAAAGCAAAATACTGAAGCCATTTCATGTGTTTACTTTCTGTTGTTTTCACAATGCAATCAATAAAATTTAATCCCTTTTAGGGCCTTGGAAATTTGACAACTTTATTTTCCAAGTCTTAACTTCTTTTGAGGCTGATGAACACCCTCAAGTGAAATGGTTTTCTCAATACAAGAAATTCAGAGATTTTTTTGCCCTTGCTTGCTGACAGTTGACAGAATTAAGGTGCAATCAGTGTGCAGTTTTTGGGGTATGGGCAAAAAAAGGTTTCAAGGTACCAGATATTAAGAGAGGGGAAAATGATCACGAAAGAAAAATTATTCAGTGGGGGATGTTACCAGTGATCCAAAACTCCCTGGCCATTTCAAACAGAGTGCCAGGCTGGATTAACTCAGAAACTGATTAGATCACATCTCAATAGCTCAGTCGGAAGAGCATTTGCCCACAATAGGCAAAGGTTCCAGGCTCTACTTCCAGTCCAGCACTCAGTTTTAACATTCAAAAAAATTTCAAATCAGCATGCCACTGTAAATCGAAATTTCATCCTGGTTAACCGATCTCCAACATAAATTTTCAGTGTACATACTAGTTCGTTTACACGGGCATACATGTAATATTTGGCGAGTTTCACTGGTCAGCTGAACTGCAGTCATACTGCCATACAAAAGAAAGTGAAAAGATAGTGGTGTTGGAAAGGGAAGCCATGAGCAAAACAGGTCCCTCAGTGAAGGGTGGAAACCTGCTCTTTTCTGCTCGATATATTTGTAAGCAATATAGATGATACTGTGTACATCAACCAAATAACAAGCAAAAATTTAAATATAAATTTCACTGACATGTGTAATCTTATCCAACTGTTTGGGGTTCAGAAATAAAACAGTTATTAGTTAACATGAAAAAGCAGTTGCTTTTAAACAATTGGAAATGAAAAGCTGAAGAAAATTTCATGTCTACAATTTTTTTGTGAAACACTGAAATGATCAATTACTTCCTTTCAGTATTACAGTATTATCAAACAACTCTCCAAAGCATGCTTTAGATATCTGCAATTTATTGAAATCTATCAGTAAGAAAAAGTTTTTCCATGAACTAATACTAACTACACAGATATAGCAAAAGGGAAAAAATATATATATTTTTTAATATTCTTGGCAAATACAACTACATGAAGTTGATGCTACATCGCTTAAGTGAATGACAGAGCTCTATTATAGGTACTACTTGCATAGATAATTAACACTATACTCAAGAGAAACTCAGTTTCTGCAAACTGCACTGAAACAATCAGAAATAAATTTCTTTATATAGAATATATACAATCTTTTGATAGGGGCTTAACAGAATACTGTCTGCAGTACACAAACATCCAAAATCGATCACACACTTTGAGATAATTAGAATTAGTGCACAAACTTACAAGGCGCTCGCCTGACAAAACTTCCAGAAGTTTCAGGAGCATTTTGCCATCTCTCAAGTCCACATACAAGTCGCTGATACGACACGATACCCGTACTAGATGCGAATTCACCCATTTTTGGAAGGTCTTTTTTTGTACACTCTCTCGCTCGTCTGGAATACAGAAATCACATTTATTCACATGGCAAGGAAGCATTACAACAGTTGCAGTTATTATCACTTTTGAACAAAACTATTATCATAGCATTAGCTTTGCCAAAGTCAAACAGTTTACATATCTAGGGTCAATATATGATGCAGTAACATACAACACAATTTTCTGTTGGTGTTTGGCAGAATGTGACAACAATTTTAAACAAGAAACACTTCCCCAATGATCTGCAAAATATTAGGTCTCAAACCAGCTTACAACTTCTTAATTCACTGTCACATGACAACTGAAAGTCGAAACCGCAGATAAAATGACCTGGGAATTGCACAGATATCACACTGATACAAGACACAAATGTAGTCAGATAAGCTGAAACAAAATAAGGTACTGAAATCAGACAAATTAAGTTATATCAACTATAACTATGGCAAATCTTTCCAACTGGTTTGTTTAATGATAGCTCTTGTTATATGTGGATTAATGAAAGGTACCATATGTAAACATTTGCAGCATTAAAGGTACACTTCCGGAGCCTGTTGCACTGTGAAGTACTTGACAGTAAGGCTACGAAACTGCAGAAAAACAAAACAGATGGAAGAAAGACTGGGAAAACCAAACTGGAAACTTACATTTGTTGGAAGGACTATCAGAAAATGTGGCGAAACAGCAAACAGGTCTACAAGATCTTGTATGCTCTGGTGTTCGAGGTCCTGATAAAAACATTAGAGGAAAATAGACTTCTGCTTCTAGGAAAGGTACAGCCCACACAAAAGTTTAAGACAGGTGCTCAACGCATTTTTTTGTTCAAGGTAGACCACCTAGCAGTTCTACTGGCACCATCCAACAATAGGTGTGGCAAATCACAAGTGAGGTTAAAGGGTATGCAGAGGCATTTACACACTTCATTGTTTTCCTCATTACATATAGTCAGAATACAGCTGGAAGTGGCTAGTGTCTGTGTCTTCTTCTTCTTCTTCTTCTTCCTCCTCCTCCTCCTCCTCCTGTATGAATACTCGTTTGAAGCAGATTTCCACATTAACCTAGCTTGTGAAATCCTCTTCATCTTTGAATAATAACTGCAAAACCGATTTGAATGTGCTTACTATACTCATCCCTTTGTCTCCCTCTAAAAATTTTACCCATCACACTTCCCACCAATACCAAATTAATAATTTCATCATGCCTCAAAATGTGTCCCTTCTTTTAGTTCGGTTGCTATGTTCAACATTTCTCTTATAAGAAACAATGTCTCTCCCCTCCCCCACCCCTTCCCACTGACAGTTTGCACTTTGTATCCTCAATGATCCTTCAGCCATCATCAGTTAATCCGTTGCCTAAAGAGATAAACACATCTACTACTTTTGGTGTGTCTTACACTAATCGAATTCAATCAGCATCTCATCATCTAATTTGACTGCATTCCATCATCCTCACTTTACTTTGTTGATGTTCCTGTAAATTCATTTCAAGATATTATCCATTCCATTCAACTGCTAACTGTTGCTGGAAGTTCTCTGTTGCCTTTCACAGAATTACATTGTCCATCAGAAAACTTTTAAGTTATTTCCTCTCCCTGCTGGACTTTAACTCCTCCTCCAACTTTCTCCTTGGCTTCCTTTACTGCTAGCTGGATATACAGATCATATGAGAGATCTTGCAACCATGTCTCACTCCTTTTTTGATTACTGCTCCCCATTCATGTCCTTTGACTCTCGTAACCACAGTCTACTTTCTATAAAAGTTGCCAATAACTTTCATCTCACTGTCAGTATTTTATCCCTACTACCTCAATCAGGAGACTACTTGCATACAACTGTTACTGGTACCATAAAACATTTTTACTTCATTTTATATATTTATTTTTTCCTCCTAGATTCATAGGCAGTACGAGTGCGTAACTGAGGCAAGTTAGTTTATCTTACAGTGTCATAATACGGAGAAAATCTTACTATTAGATTTGTGCATAAGTTCACAGAGTTTTTGTTTTGCATGTTGGTATTCTGGTTGCTACAGGTTTGTAGAAGAATTGTGTCTTTTTTTAAATTTGTAGTTCACTGTTGGCTATTTGAGTTTACATACTGAGTGTGTGTGTGTGTGTGTGTGTGTGTGTGTGTGTGTGTGTGTGTGAGAGAGAGAGAGAGAGGGAGGGGGAGAGAGAGAGAGAGAGGGAGGGGGAGAGAGAGAGAGAGAGAGAGGGAGGGGAGAGAGAGAGAGAGAGGGAGAGAGAGGGGGGGAGAGAGAGAGAGAGAGGGAGAGAGAGGGGGGGGGAGAGAGAGAGAGAGGGAGAGGGAGGGGGGGGAGAGAGAGGGGGGGAGAGGGGGGGGAGAGAGAGAGAGAGAGAGAGAGGGGGGGGGGAGAGAGAGAGAGGGAGAGAGAGAGAGAGAGGGGGAGAGAGAGAGGGAGAGAGAGAGAGAGGAGAGAGAGAGAGAGAGAGAGAGAGAGAGAGAGAGAGAGAGGGAGGGAGAGAGACTAAGGATGCTAGAAAATGTAGTGGCAAGTGGAGAAATCTGAACATTCCTGACATATTATTCTGTTTGTGTTCAGTAAAGGGATGACAGCAGTGGCGGCAGCTCGTAACATTTGCACTGTGTTTGGGGGCAATGCCAATGGTCAGAGCAAGACAAGAAAATGGTTCTCTCATTTTGAGGAGGAGCATTTTGACATTAGTGGCTCTGCAGGTTGAGAAAGGTGTTCAGGATTTGACGAAGATAGTTTAAATGCATTAATCCACAAAAATCAGCACATGCCGTACGTGCACCTCTGCTTGCTCATCGTCACTTGACTTGTGAACAACACTGACCGTTCCTATCCTGTATTGCTGCTGGTGGCAAGAAATGGTGTCTTTATGCTAACATAAGAAAAGGAAGGGAACAGTTGAGCCAAACAAAGCAGTAACTACTCCTACAAAAACCTGTGCGCATCCACAAAAGATACTGCCACGCGTCTGACTGAACAGCAACAGTGCGGTGTACTACGAACTGCTTCCCCGAGGTGCAACCATCAGTGCTAACATTTATTGTCAACAACTGAGACATCTAGCAGAGATAATCTTACAGCAACATCCAAGAAGACTTAGTGAAGTTATGCTACACAACACCACCTGCCTGCATTGTGGTAGACTGACAAAAACATCATATTCACCTGATTTTGCATACTCAGATTTTCATCTTTTCTGCTCTCTACTGAATAACCTTCGAGGAATTTCCTCCCCAAAGGAAATGCAGCGCAAAAACAGCTCCAAAAATCTTCCACATGAAAACTACGCGATTTCTACAGTCGTGAAATCAAAAAGTTACGCCAGCTTTGGCAGGATGATATATCATGCGTATCTGTTGTCTTTACTAAGCTTATGGGAAAATGCCACAAACTCGTGCACCAGTCTAATATGATCCAACAATCAGTGCCAGGATGATAATGTGTTTACATGGACACAAGCTATGCTGCTCTGGTCACAGACAGACCAATTGGGACTGACCGACCGCAATGTCATCCTGAACTATTGGTGTTGTTTGGATGCAGTAGGGAGAGGTGTGAGGTCAGCAGGCTGCTTTCCTGGCCATTGTGGGCTTCCCAGACCTAGGAGTCTATTACTTGTCACTCAAGTAGTTTCTCAGCTGGCATGACAAGGCCAAGGACAAACCCTTGGTAGAACTGGGAACTGAACACAGTTGCTCCACATGGCAGTCATCTACACTGAACCGCCAGCTACAGAGGTGCAACCATCAGTGCTAACATTTATTGTCAACAACTGAGACATCTAGCAGAGATAATCTTACAGCAACATCCAAGAAGACTTAGTGAAGTTATGCTACACAACACCACCTGCCTGCATTGTGGTAGACTGACAAAAACATCATATTCACCTGATTTTGCATACTCAGATTTTCATCTTTTCTGCTCTCTACTGAATAACCTTCGAGGAATTTCCTCCCCAAAGGAAATGCAGCGCAAAAACAGCTCCAAAAATCTTCCACATGAAAACTACGCGATTTCTACAGTCGTGAAATCAAAAAGTTACGCCAGCTTTGGCAGGATGATATATCATGCGTATCTGTTGTCTTTACTAAGCTTATGGGAAAATGCCACAAACTCGTGCACCAGTCTAATATGATCCAACAATCAGTGCCAGGATGATAATGTGTTTACATGGACACAAGCTATGCTGCTCTGGTCACAGACAGACCAATTGGGACTGACCGACCGCAATGTCATCCTGAACTATTGGTGTTGTTTGGATGCAGTAGGGAGAGGTGTGAGGTCAGCAGGCTGCTTTCCTGGCCATTGTGGGCTTCCCAGACCTAGGAGTCTATTACTTGTCACTCAAGTAGTTTCTCAGCTGGCATGACAAGGCCAAGGACAAACCCTTGGTAGAACTGGGAACTGAACACAGTTGCTCCACATGGCAGTCATCTACACTGAACCGCCAGCTACAGAGGTGGACTATGTGGATACATACTATTGATATAACAGGACTACATCAAAGACAAGTTTATCTATTGCACTAATATGTCTTAAATGGCGTAAAACTGATTTTTCTTAATTTCCTCAATTTGCTGAAACAGAATGGTACCTCTTCACAAATTTTTATCTCACGAATATGTCACTCGAAATTATGTCCAAGAACATTTACTATGAATTTAACAACGGAGGTTCACAGACCCTGCATACACATAAAACTTCCACGAACTTACACTTTGTGTTCTTTGGCCTACATATTTAAGCATCACTTCAATACTGTACCAAAAAATTTAATGGCATCTGCCATGTGTTTCTGTCAGGTTGTTCGATTGCATCGGGGGACCAATCACACTTATGATCAAATGTGATACATTAGTACACAACATCTCAAAATAAGGCTGGGCAGACATTTGGTAGAGCATGTAATTCTCTGAAGTATATCCACCAAACTGAATGTAAGTCCTCATTATCAAGTTAAATATATGGTACAATGAGCATTCACAACACCTCCAGAAATAAAATTATTCACGAGGTCTTATGAAATTTTAGTGTTTTAAGAACCTATTTTGATTTTGCGATAAAATAGAAGCTGCTGTTGCATTAACATGGCTCACTTTGTAATTGTCTGATTAACTCTTACTGTGAAATTTTGTTTCAGCAGTAACAATATTTAACTTGTGCTAAAAGACAGAAAAGGAAATGCCAGCAAAATCTATGAGGCTCATTTATGACACTGATTGAATAATGACATGGTGGTAAAAAAAAAAAAAAAAAGTTTAATAAAATATTTGGACATTAGATGATATTCTGTTCAGTAAAACAAATACTATAAAACAAAAGCCAGTCATTCAACATACTTGTGAAATTCCCAGTCAGAGAAATGAAATGAATCCCATTATGGCAACCCAAAAAAAAGTCAACTGCAGACCAGTCGAAATTATTTTATAGTTCCCAAAGTTAAATTTTGTAGAATGGCGCAAACTAATTCCCAAATGAATCTTCTTCAAGTAGGGCATGCAGTTCTGAAAATATGATTTATCTCCTTGCTCACTTAAGTCAACACCAAATATTCACAGTCCTACAATTTTTGGATGGAAGAGGTTTCTCATGCATAAAGGACTTATTTAATTTTGTAATACTTCTCCACTGAGCTCAATTGTACATGACATATAAGCCATCATTAAATATACAAGAGTGTGTTCGCCAAAGATTAACGGTTAACATACGTGTAAGGAGTAATCTGCTGATGGAAGCTATTTGGACTGGGTCAACAGCTGTATGTTTTTAAGAGGAAGAAGAACTACTCAACAAGCACAATTTTTCTCTGAACTTCATTCGCAGAATATTCTTTTGAATTTGTATTTCTGCTATCAATGCTGAATAGTGAAACAAAGTTATATAACAGATCTGAGTCATGGTATGTGTAATACACACGTCTAATTATGCTCATCAGCACTGCACCTATGTTCACAGCTTTTTGCTGTAATGACATGCTACAGATTATGCTCCTTTCAGGCACCTCCCAGTTATGTGGAACAAGCATTTTTATGATCACCCCCATTTTGGTTTTCGTTTATTGTCGACACACTTTAAGAATTTGAATGTTTTAACTGTGACGGGTTTTGAGAGGTGTAATACAAAATTCTTGTTTGTTTTCTGAGGTAAGGTAAATATTTTTCAAAATGAAAATATTCTATTCGTATATGATTTTTATTTTTTCTTATTAACATAACTTTTGTTTTTAGTTGTACATCACTGATAATGGAAACCTAAATTTCCGAAACCTGTCTGTGAATAAAGTTAAAAGAAAAATTGCAGCGGCTCAGTGCATCTTCTTTCTCTAGAAAATGCACAATTATGAGAGATAAGTTGACTAACTGAAGTTGCTACACACAGCAAGTTCCGTGTTTCTAAGGGAACGGGCCGTACCACAGCACAGAAGCAAAGTGGCACTTTAAGCCCTATTCACTGTGGTTAATTGCCTCTCTTGCATTCAGCTCTTTGGTGTCCTCTTAAGCCACAAGCTTTAAGACGAACCATTGTTCACAGCATAAACCCAAGCTGCTGCAGATTCCTTTCAGTCAAGCACACCGATTCAAGACAATATAAAATCATTTTGGTAGTAAGCAGTACAGTAGCAAACTGACAGTACAGGCTCTCACAGAGGTAAATGGCACACACAATTTTTGCTATATCCTGAAAACACCCACCCCCGCTTAAAAAAAAAAAAAAAAAAAAAAAAAAAAAAGGAATGAATAAGCGAAAAATTGACAAACCTCTGAGCTCCTGGTATATTTTGTCATAATATAATTCCAGAGAATCTGGTCCAGAATCCATTCGTCAAAAAAATGGGTTGCAGTTGAGCCGTTAAACTAATGATCTAGCACATTTTGGTTTTTGCTGCACCACAGGTTAAATTGTAAATTACTGCTGTCAGAGAGACTAAAGTTACTACAAAATGTAACAGCACTTCAACAAACGTAGCAGACAGATTCAGCTTTTCAGCCATTCACAGAACAATTTTATCAAAACTGCTGAAGTTAGCACACTTCCACAAGCACAGGCACAAAAATCTTTGCTTCTGCTGTACGTTTAAAAACCACAAATTTGAAAACAGAACGCATTACATGAAGGGTGGGCGAGGGCAGGAGCTACTCAGAACATAGTAGCCTTTGCTAGCCTTCAACTCCAATGGTCTCATTATTGCCTCTTCCACACAAAAAGTTACAGTTATTAACAATATTTGGCTGTCATTCAAAATGATGGAACAACACAAAAGAATACTTTAAACAATCACTGTAGTCAAATACACGTGTGCCCAGGAATCTGCATTCTCAGATGAACTTGTAAACACAAAATTGCAGCACATCACGTTAGAAAGCTTTTGGCCATCAAGACGAGGACAGAGCATGCTGTACATAGATGTCTAAACTCTACTTCACACTAGTATATATAACTGTAAACTTAAACAACTGCCAAACATCTCTTCTTAATGAACCTGCTCCAGCGTGCGTTCACTCGAGAATGTGCTGCCTGTGCCAGTACAGTGATAATAGAGGGTGATAATGTGGCAAACTTACTTCCTCTTTCCTGTGTGGGTAAAGGCTCCAGCAAGCCTGAGGAAGTTTGTGGCTGTATGCAGAAGATACTGCAAAGTATCAGACAGACAGACACAGACAGAAAATGTATCAAAAAAAATCATGTGCAGTGTTTGATGGTGCACTAACACAGAGCACTAAGTCATCTTTTTACGCTATTCTCAACTAGCAGAACTCGTGTTGCTGCAAATTTTCATGACTGACAACGTTCACAACGAAACTGCATGGGAACAAAAGCTTTCAAAAATGCATAAATCATGAGATTTATTTACTTTATTCCAACTTTTTTATTTTGCAAGTATCTCTCCCGTGTGGAACAAAATTACCTGGGTCTAGAAAGAAACAATGCTGAAAAAACAATTATCAATATATGATGTGAGAAAAACCAATACAATGGTCTCCTTTGCATCATGCTCAAGTAAATTACATCTTTAAACAGATTGCCTCTCTCTTTTCTAGTAATTAAACCTCACTCTATTCGAACTGGAATGGTAAAAAGGTAGCAACTGTTAGACAATATCACAATTTTTTTAATAGGGGGAAAATTGGCACATACTTGCAACGTGAAGAAAGTAGAGTTGACATAAATATTAAACAAACCAAGCAATGGTAAGGCAAGAAAACACTACCGACCTCTAAGTTGGAGGAAGACTCTATCGTAGTAATGTTCTAGAGTATCAAAGCAGAAGTCCATTGTTCCTGCACTGTCCATTATCGCATTACACTTAGAAACATATTTTACTGGACTTTTTCTGTTTCAGTAATAAAAGTGGTACTGAATAAGCGTATCAAGGCACTTTAATCTTTTACTTCCCAACACACTTTTTACATTCTAAAGTATATCACTTTAGCCATAATCTTTAGATGCCAGTTATTACTGTGGATATTTTTTATCCACTTGAAAGATATTAAACAGTAATTTTCTGGCTTCTTTTATTATTCTGGTAACTGTTTAGCAAATATCAGTGTCCGACATATCCAGTTGCAGACCACTATACACGAAGAAAAGCTTCAGCTTTCTAAGACTGCAGCCTTCACACCGAGAAATCTTCTAAGGATAATAAATCACGTAGCCACTCTCTCTCACAGAAGTTTTCTACAACACCATAAACTGTTTGTCGGCTTTTGTCCAAATGAATTCTTCACATAAATCACCGAGTTTCAGGGCCATAAAATGTCCGCCAGAGTACTGTAGGAAAACCAGGCGTAATCTAAACCCCGACACACTGCTATAAAAAAGTTTCTTTGAGTATTCTGACAACTACACTGATGTTTGTCAGTCAAATCACACAGGCACTCTAAACGAGTGACCACATGCTTTTATCTGATTCTCCTGCAACAAATGGTGGGAGACTGCCGGAAATACCTTTACCGAATTCCAGTTGAAATATGCAACAACCTGAATGACTACGTAAGTCAAGGAAGTGTAATACGGACACGTGTTATATTATATGGAAGAACCGCAAGCACTATGAACCGTAACACTGAGGTGTTCAATCTATGGTTTGAACAATTTTATGCCTATGTTAAAGGCAGCTGGTAATAAATTAATTCACAAAAGAAAGAAAGAAATTTCTGAATACATTTGTACTCCAAAGATGTGTAGCTAGCAATTTCCATATGATGCATAAAATAAAACGAGATTTATATTTTAGCTTCGTCCAAATTCCTCCATTCAATAATTTTAGGGCATAATCGTGTGTCACAAATTCTCTTTTTATTTACTTACAGTATTATTCACTGTAGGTGAAATTACCCATAGCTGTTAATTTCTTGAATGATGTCAAATTTTATAGGTTTTCATGACAATATTTCTCATATTCATAAGTCGAATCTAAATACGCCTATAAAATATTATTATTATTATTATTTCTTTCTTGTCTCAGAAGTTATGTCTGGTTAAAAATGGAAGGTGACGCGGACCTTGATCAAGCGTGACTTCCTTTTAACTGTACGGTATATGTTACATTGCATTTAGGAACTTTCGGGTAATTGAACAAGTGTCAATAATTACAGATTTCTGTAGTTGTATATATAAGTTTGGATGTAGATGTATTGCATTGATGTACTGGTGGATATTGTGTGGTATGACTCCTGTAGTTGATAGTATAATTGGTATAATGTCAACTTTATCCTGATGCCACATGTCCTTGACCTCCTCAGCCAGTTGGATGTATTTTTCAATTTTTTCTCCTGTTTTCTTTTGTATATTTGTTGTATTGGGTATCGATATTTCGATTAGTTGTGTTAATTTCTTATTTTTATTGGTGAGTATGATGTCAGGTTTGTTATGTGGTGGCGTTTTATCTGTTGTAATGGTTCTGTTCCAGTATAATTTGTATTCATCGTTCTCCAGTACATTTTGTGGTGCATACTTGTATGTGGGAACATGTTGTTTTATAAGTTTATGTTGTAAGGCAAGCTGTTGATGTATTATTTTTGCGACATTGTCATGTCTTCTGGGGTATTCTGTATTTGCTAGTATTGTACATCCGCTTGTGATGTGATCTACTGTTTCTATTTGTTGTTTACAAAGTCTGCATTTATCCGTTGTGGTATTGGGATCTTTAACAATATGCTTGCTGTAATACCTGGTGTTTATTGTTTGATCCTGTATTGCAATCATGAATCGTTCCGTCTCACTGTATATATTGCCTTTTCTTAGCCATGTGTTGGATGCATCTTGATCGATGTGTGGCTGTGTTAGATGATACGGGTGCTTGCCATGTAGTGTTTTCTTTTTCCAATTTACTTTCTTCGTATCTGTTGATGTTATGTGATCTAAAAGGTTGTAGAAGTGGTTATGAAATTGCAGTGGTGTAGCCGATGTATTTATATGAATGATTGCTTTGTGTATTTTGCTAGTTTCTGCTCGTTCTAGAAAGAATTTTCTTAAATTGTCTACCTGTCCATAATGTAGGTTTTTTATGTCGATAAATCTCCTTCCTCCTTCCTTTCTGCTTAATGTGAATCTTTCAGTTGCTGAATGTATGTGATTTATTCTGTATTTGTGGCATTGTGATCGTGTAAGTGTATTGAGTGCTTCTAGGTCTGTGATACTCCATTTCACTACTCCAAAAGGTAGGTCAATATTGGTATAGCATAAGTATTTATAGCTTTTGTCTTGTTTCTTGCTGTCAATTCTGTTTTCAGTATTTTTGTTAGTCTTTGTCTATATTTTTCTTGTAGTTCTTCTTTAATATTTGTATTATCTATTCCTATTTTTTGTCTGTATCCTAGATATTTATAGGCATCTGTTTTTTCCATCGCTTCTATGCAGTCGCTGTGGTTATCCAATACGTAATCTTCTTGTTTAGTGTGTTTTCCCTTGACTATGCTATTTTTCTTACATTTGTCTGTTCCAAAAGCCATATTTATATCATTGCTGAATACTTCTGTTATCTTTAGTAATTGGTTGAGTTGTTGATTTGTTGCTGCCAGTAGTTTTAGATCATCCACGTATAGCAAATGTGTGATTTTGTGTTGGTATGTTCCAGTAATATTGTATCCATAATTTGTATTATTTAGCATGTTGGATAGTGGGTTCAGAGCAAGGCAGAACCAGAAAGGACTTAATGAGTCTCCTTGGTATATTCCACGCTTAATCTGTATTGGCTGTGATGTGATATTATTTGAGTTTGTTTGGATATTAAGTGTAGTTTTCCAATTTTTCATTACTATGTTTAAGAACTGTATCAATTTAGGATCTACTTTGTATATTTCCAATATTTATAGTAACCATGAGTGGGGTACACTATCAAAAGCTTTTTGGTAATCAATGTATGCATAGTGTAGCGACCTTTGTTTAGTTTTAGCTTGATATGTCACCTCTGCATCTATTATCAGTTGCTCTTTACATCCTTTGCAAAAGCCTTTTTGTTCTTCATTTATAATTTTGTTCTGTGTTGTATGTGTCATTAATTTCTGTGTAATGACTGAAGTTAATATTTCGTATATTGTTGGTAGGCATGTTATGGGGCGATATTTAGCTGGGTTTGCTGTGTGTGCTTGATCTTTCGGTTTCAGATAAGTTATTCCATGTGTAAGTGTATCAGGAAATGTGTATGGGTCTGCAATGTAACTGTTAAATAATTTAGTTAGATGTGAATGTGTTGAGGTGAATTTCTTTCGCCAGAAATTTGCTATTTTATCTTTTCCAGGGGCTTTCCAATTGTGAGTAGAATTAATTGCTTGGGTGACTTCACGTTGCAAAATTATCACTTCAGGCATTTGTGGTATCATCTTGTACGTATCTGTTTCTGCTTGTATCCACCGTGCATGCCTGTTATGTTGTACCGGGTTTGACCATATGTTGCTCCAGAAGTGTTCCATGTCTTCTACGTTTGGTGGATTGTCTATTTTAATGTGTGTGTTATCTATTGTCTGGTAAGATTTCTTTTGGTTTGTGTTGAATGTTTGGTTTTGTTTCCTTCTATTTTCACATTTTTTTTTTTTTTTTGTATCTTCTAAGTCGTTTGGCCAATGCTTGTAATTTCTGCTTCTTTTCATCTAATTGCTCTATCACTTCTTGTTGTGAGATTTTACCTAACCTTTTTCGTTTTTTTCCCGACATTTCATTTCTTATAAATTATGTTAGCTGTCCGATGTCTTTTCTCAGTCTTTCTATTCTGATCTGTAGCCTGTGTTGCCATGCTGGTTTTGTGGGTTTCTTCTGTGTGTTGGTTGGTTCTGATCTCTGCCTAGTGTGTATATTTAGTGTAGTGAGTGCTCCTATATAAACCAGTAGTTGTAACTCTTCCATAGTTGTGTTTTCATTTATTTTGTTGTGTATGATTGTGTTGATAGTTTTTATTGTTGTTTCGACTTGTGGGTTATTTGGCGGTCTATGCAAGAATGGTCTAATGTCTGTATTTGTGTCTTTGTATTCTATGTGTGTCAGCTGAAATTTTTCTTCTATATCTAACATGTGTGTCACTTCGTGTTCTATTTGTGCTCGTTCTAGTGGCTGTCTTAAGATTTCGTTTTCCTCTGACTGTTTAATTGATGCGTGTTGTTCTTTGTTTGTTTGCTCTGGGATGTTTGAGTCCATTACTGTATTTTCTTCTTCTTCTGATTGCACATTATTATTATTATTATTATTATTATTATTACTACTATTATTACTACTATTATTACTGAATCCAATGTATCATTTACTCAGAATTACAGGCAGGAATAAACTAATATATGAATACAACACATTACTGCAGCAAGTTGCAAGTTCAGAAGTTTTCTACAATAGTTTGATGTCTTCCCAACACATAGTTCAATTTTCAATCAAACTGCTCGGCATATATAGAGGGAAAAATTTTGTTTCAACTATGCACCACAGATCACGTAACAGTCACCTCCTGATCAAAGATAAGGTGAGGAGTGATACTTAACAACAACATTATTTTTATGTACATCAAATTCAACACAAAGAATTACAATAGCAGTCCTAAAACACCTCACCAAGTTCCACTGCAGTTACCAACATCAAGCTTATTTTCAGTTTTATTAACTTAAACCTGTAGTATTTACTAGATACATTTTACATGTTTAAAAAGAAACTATCACATTTTTTCCCTCATTTACTACTTCTCTCCCTCCCCCTCACCCATAAATTAATACTGGTGGAGGAAAAACAATTAGTGCTTACACTATGTGATCGAAAGCATCCAGATGCCTGGCTAAAAATGACATGTTTGTGGCACCCTCATCAGTAATGCTGGAACGCAATATGGTGCTGGCCCACCTTTAGCCTTGATGACCGCTTCCACTCTCAGGCATACATTCAATCAAGTGCTGGAAGGTTTCTTGGGGAATAGCAGACCATTCTTCATGGAGAGGTTTCTATGTCGGTCGGTGAGATCTGGCATGAAGTTGGCATTCCAAAACATCTCAAAGGTGTTCTATAGGATTCACATCAGGACTGTGTGGAGGCCAGTCCATTACAGGGACGTTATAATCATGTAACCATGCCGCCACAGGCCGTGCATTATGAACAGGTGCTCGATCGTGTTGAAAGATCAAATCACCATCCCCGAATTGCTCTTAAACAGTGAGAAGCAAGAAGGTGCTTATAACATCAATGTAGGCCTGTGCTGTGATAGTGTCACAAAATCGCCACATTGTGTACCATGATTCGTCAGTTCACACAATGTTTTTCCACTGTTCAATCGTCTAATGTTTACGCACCTTACACCAAGCAAGGCGTCGTTTGGCATTTACCGGCATGATCTGTGGCTTATGAGCAGCCACTTGACCATGAAATCCATGTTTCCTCACATCCCGCAAACTGTCATAGTACTTCCAGCGGATCCTGATGCAGTTTGGAATTCCTGTGTGATGGTCTGGATAGATTTCTGCGTATTACACATTATGACCCTCCTCAACTGTCGGCGGTCACTGTCAGTCAACAGAGGTGGTCAGCCTGTGTGCTTTTGTGCTGTACGTGTCCCTTCACATTCCCACTTCACTATCACATCAGAAACAGTAGACCTATGGTTGTTTAGGAGTGTCGAAATCTTGCGTACAGACATATGACCCAAGTAACACCCTATCACCGACCACATTCAGTCGGTGACTTCCGCGGAGTGCCCCATTCTGCTCTCTTTTGATAGGGTACAATATAAATTTATCTTATGCCCACAGGAGTGTCTGGTTCTCCTTGTCCTGAAAGAAAAATTTTATCTACCACAGGCTTGCTACACTTAATATACCTTCAGAACAGCACTGTTTTACCTTCATATTAACTTAAAAAGGCCACATCGTAAATCATTGCTAAATGCAAACACAATGCCCAAATCCAACAGCTTGCCAAAAATGGATAAGATTAACTGGAAAAAGTTAGGATTGGAAACATGTCCAGCAACTATGATGATATGGTCATATGATGACCCAGATCCCAAACAGGACATCACTAGAAGATATTTTTAACTGGAATGCTGGAATGTCTGTGCTTTTAATAGACTAATTAATTTTTGTTTTTATGAAAATTCCTATTGGTAAACAAGGAATACCAGACTGACTGCAAATCCTCAACTGCTAAAACATTTTAAGTACAACAGAAATAACTCACATCAATCAATCAATCAATGCTCTCCATTGTATGATCAGTTCACTGCTTTGCTATCAGTGTCATAAAGCCACCAACAGAAAACAACCACAGGATCTGAATAAATGATCCCTGCAGGCAATAACTCAGGAAACAGCAGATACAGCATGTAGTACTGTGTCAGAACATACTATCTGTTATGGTGGTGTGTGGTGTGTACACAAATACTGACTTCTTTTTTAGCAATGATGTCGTCCTATATCTTTAAAACTTTGGCAATTTGATTTATAGCCATTTGTCACAGACACCGTAATTTACCTAACATGCAAACCACTTTCAGTTAATTACACTTAAATTTTAATTGTAATGTAAATTGTTACCTTTTTAACTTATCAAGTGTGCATTGCATTTCTAAGATCAATTTTATTATGTAACATACATACAACCATATACAACTTTAACACTTCCGTGGCTGATGTGACATCCAAGTCCCACTAGCACACCTACAGTTTTGAGCATTAGGACATTGTGTCCCACCTCTATCTGTTTCTACTCTCTAGGGAGACACCATCAAAACTTATCTAAGAGTAGAATGGACAATAGTGTTGGATGTATAGAAAGCTGAGACTGGTCAAGTGGAGTAGCCTGTGTTCATAGCAGGCACACTGCATCTGTCTCACGACAATCAAATAAAACTGCCATTATCCATTCCAAGAAAGTCTGAAGTAACCAGTCATTTGGAGACAGTGAGTGGAACTACGGCTGCTAGAAAATAAGAGTGCCGAGTGGAGAAAACTGACATATTCTTCGGTTTGATTACAGTAGATGGGTGACAGCAGAGGAGGCAGCCAGAAACACTCGTGCCGTGTACGGGGGTAATGCCACTGGACAGAGCACGGCAAGAAAATGGCCTTCTTGTTTTAAGGAGAATCATTTTGACATTAGTGACTCCACACATTCAGGAATACCTTCGAGTTTCGATGAAGATAGCTTAACGGAGGAGATAGAGAAGATCCAAAGAAGAGCGGCGCGTTTCGTCACAGGGTTATTTGGTAACCGTGATAGCGTTACGGAGATGTTTATTAAACTCAAGTGGCAGACTCTGCAAGAGAGGCGCTCTGCATCGCGGTGTAGCTTGCTCGCCAGGTTTCGAGAGGGTGCGTTTCTGGATGAGGTATCGAATATATTGCTTCCCCCTACTTATACCTCCCGAGGAGATCACGAATGTAAAATTAGAGAGATTAGAGCGCGCACGGAGGCTTTCAGACAGTCGTTCTTCCCGTGAACCATACGCGACTGGAACAGGAAAGGGAGGTAATGACAGTGGCACGTTAAGTGCCCTCCGCCACACACCGTTGGGTGGCTTGCGGAGTATCAATGTAGATGTAGATGTAGAATGCATTAATCCACAATTATCCGTGTCAGTATACTCAAGAACTGGTAAATGTAATGACCTGTGATCATTCCATCGTCATGTGACATTTGCATGCAATGGTGAATTTTCAAATACCAGGGGTACGGGTACCACAAGCTCTAAGCCAAAATCACAAAAATCTGTGTGCAGCCGTATGTGCACCTCTGCTTTCTTGTCATCAATCGACTCGTGAACAACACTGACCATGCCTATCTTGTATCATTACTAGCAATACGAATGGAGTCTTTATGCTAACATGACAAAAAATGAATGGAATGGTTAAGCCGAACAAAGCAGCAACTTCTCGTACAAAAGAACTGCGCACATCCATGAAAGATAATGTTATGCATCCGATGGGACAACGACAGTGTGATGCACTACGAACTGCTTCCCCAAAGTGTAGCCATCACTGCTGACATTTATTGTCAACAACAGAGATGTCTTGCACATGCAATCCAAGAACAGGAAGACTGCGTGAAGTGACTCTTCTCCACGCTAACACCCATCTGCATTCTGAGAGACTGACAAAAAATACTGTACACGAGTTGGGTAGGGAAGTCATTCCATACCCATCTTATTCACCTGATCCTGCGCCCTCAAATCATCGTCTTTTCTGCTCTCTATCAATCAACCTTCAAGAATTTTCTTTCAGGATGAAAATTGCACTCCGAAATGACTAGTTCTTCACCTCAGGTGATTTCTACAGTCGTGGAATGAAAAGTTACCCCAGTGGTGACAGACTGTTGTAAACAGTGAACGAGAAAGTATTACCGATGATTCGAGTCTCTGTTATGTGTATCTATTGTGTTTATTAACTGATGGAAAACACGATGAACTTATGAACCAATTCAACATATTGTTTTGATACGTTATTACACTGCCCCTACTTTTTACACCACCTGTAATTACAACACACAAGCGATAAAGGACGAGGGGTACTACATTAGCAGTGTGTGGACAAGTTGAGATTTTGGATGCGACAGGAGGTATGCAGTTGAAATAACCACTGTGTCCAGGTGGCTTGGTGTTCAGAGCATCTGCATTGTAAGCAGGAGACCAGCTTTGAATCCTGATCCCACACAAATTTTCAACTTTCCCCACAGATTTCAACAGACACCCGCTTGCACCCAATGTCTGCAATTTCTGTGTGTCTTAAGACAAAAATGACTTCTAAGGAAACATCGCTCTAACGAAACACTGTCCGTGTGGGCGAGGGGGTTTGTGTGATCCAACGAAGTGGAGGACTATACCGGCGGTAATTTAACTACCAGCAGGGCCTCCCAAGCCGGACAGGTCTCCATAGAGGATCCAGACAAAGTCTCTCTCACAACGTCCCGTCTAGTGTCCTGTCCTGTCCTGTCATGTCCTGTCCTGTCCTATTCTATTCCATCCCATCCTATACACTCCCTTCCTGTCCTTTTCCTCCCTGTGATTGTGTGGCAGCAGGCACAGTCCCTAATGTGCACAGCAGAAGATCCTCGGAAACCAGGACCACATTGATGCACATAGGCCTTACTGCGAAGGGATGGATAGAGTTCTGTAGTCGCGGTGAAGACGAGCTATCTAAGGGGTATGGCCCTGAAATAAAACCTTGGCAGGTGTCCAGGTCACGAGGTGGCAGCCCCACCAGGACACTCGGGGGCTGTGGGCTGATAACCCGCACCACCAAAAAACACGTATCACAGGAACTAAAAGGAGAAACAGCCAGATGGGTCTTAAGGATATGGCCTTTGGCCTGAAAAGAAAAACTCGTATTGGTTTTTGGAATGTAATTATGTTGAGAGAGGCAGGGAGGCTAAGACAGGTTGAAAAAGAGAAGGAGAACTATTGACTAGATATATTGGGACTGTGTGAAATAAGGTGCCCAGAATCTAGGGAATTCCAAACACAGAATGGTGGAGTCCTGCTGTAAAACCAGATGGAGCCACTGAGAAAAAAAAGCATTGGAATGGAATCCCCAGGGAACAAGGAAGACAGCAAGACCTAGGGGCACATGGAAAAGGACAGTGGACGGGAAAGCAAACAGAGTTGTCAAGATCTGTGCAGAATTGTGGCATATGGCCAAAGACAGAGACGAAGGTCGTGTTCTCCTGGATGCCCTATGCCCCCATAGGGGCCACAGGAAGTAAGTCAAGTTAAGACAAAATGCAATTGTTATAGCTCAAATCAGTTCAGAACATGTTGTATCATTAGGATATGGGAAATAAAGTAACTCAAAGCTTCAAAACAGTGAATTTTTCATCATATTGTGAGACATTATTTCCGATACAACTATTAAAAAAAGAAATCAGTCTTACAAGGAATGGTGAGTCCCGTTTCCAGGTTATTTTGGTATTCACTTGCATTCACTGCTGCAAACAGTGTACGCCTGTGCTCTGGGAGCAATGTTATCTTAAACACATATGGAATCATTCAGTTTGGTAGCCATTCACAAATGACCTGTGAAACTTAATTTTCTCGCCCAATCAAATCATGAAAATATGTTGTTTCTTTATTCAATGATTGAACTTACCCAGTTCAGGGAACTATAGTGCTTGAATTTCCAAGATTAAACATGTGAAACGAACACCGAGTTGCTTCGATTTCCTGAACTTGTTCAACTTTGAAGCTTCTCTTAACTTTTTTTCCACGTTTTAAAATCAAATATTGGTTTAAAAAATTCCATCTTGAACAAACCACTTTGGCTCTGGTACATGGATGATACATTTGTTTACAACAATGACCAACTGCACTCTGGTATTCAAAACATGTGACGTGACTTCACAGCACTGCGCGGAAGCACATAGAAACGCAATTTCGCTGCAATCAGTAGTGAGCCAGGGTATAGCTTTGACATTCAAAGAAGCTACAATCCCCTTTGAAAATGTCCTCCACAGATGGGGACGAAATGCTGAGCCCACAACACTATAGACATATCTGGCCCTGAAAGCTCACGTTTTACAATCAGACACCACTTAACTGAGGTGGCTAATGCTACCACTCTGGAGAGGTGGAGCATCTGGTTTCATGACCCAATCTGGCACAAATTTTCAATAGTCAATACCTGTAGGCAGCAGAAGTCCTGACTTTTCTTAAAATTGCGCACTATATTTTTTGGTCTTTAACTATACTGTATTTTATTCCGCTTCTTTCAGAATACGTCTCCCCCGTAGCTCATTGCGCAGCACGTGTGGCTACTATGCGGAAGAACCATGTTCAGTTCCTGGTACTGCCAGAGATTTTCCCTAAGTCAGAGGGCTGAAACAGGGGGTACCCATCCTTGTAATGCCAACTGAGGCAATAGCTGAGACAGAAATAGCAGCTCCAAGGTCAAGAGCTGTGCGTCTGCCCTACACTCCTCCAAACTCCACCCTAATGACGCCACTGCCAGAGGGTGACATGACTAGCTGACTATATTGCCCCATCTCGCTTGGAATGCAGAACCTCCTTTTTTGCTTACATTCAGAATTTCAAATAGTGTATTACAGTCAACATCATGGAAGGGTTTCTCTAAATCTGTGACTGCTATTAATTTGCATTTCCCTTCCTTTAGTCCACCTTCTACGGTAAATTGTAGAATGAGTATTGCTCATGTGTCTGCACATTACTCTGGAACTGACACTGACGATTCCCAAGATTAGCTTTTGTAACTTCTTTCTATTCTTCTGTAAATAATGTGTGTCGCTATTTTCCACCATAAGAAATAAGAACAAGGCCACAGACAATGAAACAAAGGTGTTGAAAAGGAAAATCACTGCTGTTTAGAGGTAAACACAGTTAGAATGTTACAGACTACATCTAACCAACAAACAAAGTCAGTATGTAAAACGAAATACCTTAGTAACACCATCAGTAACATATACAGTTACACAATATTACACACATGAAGCTGTAATGTATGTGTTACTGTGCGCTCTCTCCCAAATCAATAATTCTTTAGGGGTAAAAAAAATATATTCACCAAATAACTAACTTTGCATTTTGATAATAAGCCTTACATTTGCCTCAAGTTTCTGAAATAGCAGCTCAAATATATTTCATTAAAGTCATTTGCATCACATCTGGAGATACAACCGACAACAAGGAGATACATCATCCCAAAGTGGAGTCTGAAACATAAGGCATCAGCTACCAAAATTCGGGAACACAGAAAACTTGTTCATGAACTGCAAGTGAGTGCATTTTGCCTACCATGCATTTCATGTCTCATCGACTATGTAGCAAAAGCTTGGGATTGGAAGGAAATGGGTCACGACTTTTAAACAAAAATTTGATATTTGCTGTATACAATTTAGGGAAACGACAGAAAATCTAGATCTGAATGGCTGCACATGGATTTTAAACTGGCATCATTCAAATATATGCCCAGTGTCTTACCACTAATACACCTCACCAATACTCAGGTTTGTTGGCCATCACAGCAAGTATCAGTTTTATTAGTAAACTGAAATGTAGGAACTGCTTTATTCATAATATTAATATGCAACCAAACTCCAACAATGCACTAACATGAGGTATAACTATCTTGACGTGGTGATAAATTACCTTTAAAGAAAAGTTTTACTCTCTCTCTCTCTCTCTCTCTCTCTCTCTCTCTCTCTCTCAGGAGTGAATAGTCAATGTATAAGATTATTTCTGTCTTCTCTCATCACTGATTTAATGCTAGTTGTTGGTGGCCACCTAACTTGTTCCAACATATACTGATCGCTGGTCACTTTGTTCTAACGGTGCATTTTCCTAAAGCAAAGTTTCAGTTGCCAACTACACTAACCTGCAAGGGCTTTTATGCGTGATCTTTCAAACAGCCTCGAAGAGGAGTTCCCGCCGTCGTATTCATAGTCTTCTACTATTTCCTGTTGCAGGCTCGGATCCCACCGAACTATTGAGATGTCCGTCGTCATGGCGACGGCTCAAGTCGGGTTAAACCCTGCAAAGATAAAATGGGAATATTATTACAAACTACAATAAAAATTATACCAATGGGTGTTACATCACATCAATAGTGTAACATCATAGCATTGTAATTATAGTATAAACTAATGCATTGTGTCAAAAAAATAATCTGCACTGATTCTAAGTGTATAACAAACGGCAATAACTATAGCAGTTTGCAACGGGCATTCTGGGGCAAGTGAAAGGGGGGGGGGGGGGGGGGGGGCGGCAAGAGAGGCCCCCACGCCTCAACCTCTGGTGTATAATAAGTTATTTGGGGCGCTTACTATTTCTTCTTCTGGCATTGTGGTGGTGTGTTGGGGCTTATGGGCGCTCAACATCGAGGTCATCAGCACCCTGACACACATTAAAAGGAACGAATGTGGACAGACCTTAGAAAACTAAAGCACACACTCAAACACAGCAGGAAAAGAAGGAAAATGCTACCTAAGAAAGTAAAACCTAAGGAAAGGGGAAAAATAGCAACAAGAATGTCACAGGAAATTGTTATTGGCTGGCCACTTACATAAAATATGGGCGAGCTTGTCACACAGTGAGCAAATTAAAATCCTCTCCCTAAAATCTGGCATAAGACTTCTCGAAACAGATCAACACTTTTTAACAAAAATGCCAATGTTAACGAGTCTTGCCTGACTTCCCTCTCCCCCTGACCCCCATAAATTTCTGCAGAAGCCCACTGTGGTGACTATGTGGAAAAACGTCAGTATGTGGCTAAAATCTTGCGTTGTGTAACTGTGTTTCCCGTTTTGGTTTCCATAAGGAGGCGGGGAAGCGGCTACGGAACACGTTACTTTCGGAATAACCCCTGGTATTTTTCCAAGTCTCCTTCCATTTTCTACGATGTTTGTTGCGAGATTTTCTCTGTGCATTCAAATTGCTTCTCAGGCGTTACATGCTGCTGCAGCCTACACTAATTTCTTGTTCTTGTAGAGTGTACAGCTACGTTTCGTCGATAACTCAAGAACTGAACAGTGAAAACGCTCGTCATTCACCTAGTACAGACGACTGTGCTGCCCCCCCCCCCCCCCCCAAAGCACTTGGTTGCTACGGAACATAAGCAGCCTACGAATACGTGCCCTCAATCTAATTGCTTCCACTATGATGAGAACGACAGCGGTCACATTTTTATGGTGAAAAAAATGCTATTTTCTTCCACTCAACAGTGACTTCTAAGCAACTACGGTTTAATCCTCTGGAACTTAAACACTGTGGTCAATGTACATACTATTGCAAGCAATCCTGCTTGTGATATATGACTCTTACTACATCAGATGACGGTGGAGGAGATTAGCAAGACATTTCACGACATCGTCGTCGTATTAATAACTAATCGCGCATAATTTCGTAGGACCTTTTGCGGGGGATGCTTGGAGCGCTAGCTTGTGACCGTCTGATTGCCGCTGGCTGTTGCCAAAAACGCCGCCGTCTCCTGTCATTCTCAGGGCATGCATATTATAGCTTAAAAAACAATCGAACGTTGAACGGGTTAGTGCGTCCCAGGAGTAACAAGCAGTACGCGCAACACTGCACAGACCAATTGTGTGATTGGATTGAAGAGTTACTACATAACAGAACGCAGCATGTCATTCTCAATGGAGAGAAGTCTTCCGAAGTAAGAGTGATTTCAGGTGTGCCGCAGGGGAGTGTCGTAGGACCGTTGCTATTCACAATATACATAAATGACCTTGTGGATGACATCGGAAGTTCACTGAGGCTTTTTGCGGATGATGCTGTGGTACATCGAGAGGCTGTAACAATGGAAAATTGTACTGAAATGCAGGAGGATCTGCAGCGAATGGCAAATGAATATCAATGTAGACAAGTGTAATGTGCTGCGAATACACAGAAAGATAGATCCTTTATCATTTAGCTACAATATAACAGGTCAGCAACTGGAAGCAGTTAATTCCATAAATTACCTGGGAGTACGCATTAGGAGTTATTTAAAATGGAATATCATATAAAGTTGATCGTCGGTAAAGCAGATGCCAGACAGATTCATTGGAAGAGTCCTAAGGAAATGCAATCCGAAAACAAAGGAAGTAGGTTACAGTACGCTTGTTCGCCCACTGCTTGAATACTGCTCACCAGTGTGGGATCCGTACCAGAAGGGTTGATAGAAGAGATTGAGATGATCCAGCGGAGAGCAGCGCGCTTCGTTACAGGATCATTCAGTAATCGCGAAAGCGGTACGGAGATGATAGATAAACTCCAGTGGAAGACTCTGCAGGAGAGACGCTCAGTAGCTCGGTACGGGCTTTTGTTGAAATTTCGAGAACATACTTCCACCGAGGAGTCAAGCAGTATATTGCTCCCTCCTACGTATATCTCGCGAAGAGACCATGAGGATAAAATCGGAGAGATTAGAGCCCACACAGAGGCATACCGACAATCCTTTCCACGAGCAATACGAAACTGGAATAGAAGGGAGAACCGATAGGGGTACTCAAAGTACCCTCCGCCACACACCGTCATGTGGCTTGCGGAGTATGGATGTAGATGTAGAATCATCACTATTTTCGCAATGCCTGCTTATTGTTACGGCTCGTTATAATGTCAGATACCTGAAATTGGCAACACGCACAGGCGTTCCGCAGCAGCCGATTTTCACTGAACACAAAAGGGCCCGCCTAAAAGTTTGCGATTAATACAAATCGCCATATTTCGCCAAATGGTTCTTGATCCTAAAATTCACACCCTACTATTTCTTGCCATCCGTAGAATATTCGTCGTGTCCGGTTTAGGACATCATGTACGTGGGATCACCGTCAAAGATTGAATGCTTTCTTTTTTTATTTCTCTGGTTGCTGCAGCAATACAGTAAACGTAATCAGAAAAGCTTCAGTAGTTTACAAGAATTAATATTACGTACAAAACGAAATGAAGCAATTACGGCACCTTTTTTTGAATGTTTCAACTATCTACATACCAAAACGTACTTGCTGTATAAATCAGCCTCCAGTAATTATGCAGCTACTTTAAATCACTAATTTTTTCAAGATGAAACACTATAGTTCTTGGTTATAAGATATAATCATCGGCTAATCTTAGCTCTTAAGATTCTTACGTTATTGAACAAAAATTCTTTTTCCAGCCTATCTTCTTTGAGCAGAAACGGAGTCTTTCACATCGGTCGTGTTTTTGGCAGTTCCCTCTGGCGTGCGTAAGCGCCAAAGACAGTCATTTTCCACTGCATAACCTATTAGCGTCGCAACACGTACAGCGCATTCAATGGCGTAGCCTATGGGCGAATGGTGTGGACTGTGAGCAGGTCACGGGCTGTGACGCGGCTGCTGCCGTCTTTTGTTAACCCACGGCGTCTGCCAGGGCCTGGTACAATGGCGTTCTCCGCTGACGTAAGGGCAGCCATTGTTCCGTGAATTAGTTAACAGCCCTGCTGGCTCATACAGTCTTAAAAGCGGCGGCCCCCTAGCCTTTATGGGAAACCGCCGTTTTAAACCGAACCGTGTTAAGTTCTGTAGTCCACAGAAACACCCACTTGCCGATAACGGACTAGGATTTTATGCAATCTAGTAGTTGCAATCTTTCCTGAAATAAATACTGGACTGTATGTCAGACGGCGTGATAAAAACTTCATCTGAGACAATTTTAGATTTAAAACTGAAGTCCGGCGGTGCGTAATAATATGGTCAGAGAATAGTGAACTAATTTGGAATTACATGGAATTACATTACCATTAAAAGAGAAGACTCATTCCTTGGTGTCACACATTTGCCTTGGAAGATATGCTGTGGATGTGTGGAATGTGGCTCCACTCAGTGCGGCCCACTATATAAATGCAAAGAGCTCCTGACTGGAAAACAGTTTGTGCAGCCTACCGGTAACACAAGTAATGCTAAGAGAGGTGCAGTAACTTTCTGATCAGTCATTAATTCACTACCAAGTGACTACAACACAATTACACGACTGTACAATATGTTATCAACAATAGACAGCAGCAAGGTGCCAAATTTACCAAATCATCCCTTTTCACCAACACTACATGTTACTGAGATCATCACACAATCACCTAGGAACTATTTTACATAACAGCTCACTTAACGGCAAGTAAGTACTCAGTAAACTGAAAATAAATCCACTATATGAAGATGAGTGCAGTGAAATTATTTCGTCTACTCAAGTAAGAGAATTAAACAGAAAATGCTGGTGAGTTACAGGATGACAATTATTGAACTTTATGAAAAAACCTAAATTAGTTACAAACTACGGCGTGCACATACACTACTGGCCATTAAAATTGCTACACCACGAAGATGACGTGGTACAGACGCGAAATTTAACCGACAGGAAGAAGATGCTGTGACATGCAAATGATTAGCTTTTCAGAGCATTCACACAAGGTTGGCGCCGCTGGCGACACCTAAAACGTGCTGACATGAGGAAAGTTTCCAACCGATTTCTCATACACAAACAGCAGTTGACCGGTGTTGCCCCGTGAAACGTTGTTGTCATGCCTCGTGTAAGGAGGAGAAATGCGTACCATCGCGTTTCCGACTTTGATAGAGGTCGAATTGTAGCCTATCGCGATTGCGATTGATCATACCGCGACGTTGCTGCTCGCGTTGGTCGCGCGCGATCCAATGACTGTTAGCAGAATATGGAATCCGTGGGTTCAGGAGGGTAATACGGAACGCCGTGCTGGATCCCAACGGCCTCGTATCACTAGCAGTCGAGATGACAGGCATTTTATCCGCACGGCTGTAATGGATCGTGCAGCCACGTCTGGATCCCCGAGTCAACAGATATGGACGTTTGCAAGACAACAACCATCTGCACGAACAGTTCGACGACGTTTGCAGCAGCGCGGACTATCAGCTCGGACACCATGGCTGCGGTTACCCTTGACGCTGCAACACAGACAGGAGTGCCTGCGATGGTGTACTCAACGACAAACGTGGGTGCACGAATGCCAAAACGTCATTTTTTCGGATGAATCCAGGTTCTGTTCACAGCATCATGATTGTCGCATCCGTGTTTGGCGACATCGCGGTGAACGCACATTGGAAGCGTGTATTCGTCATCGCCATACTGGCGTATCACCCGGCGTGATGGTATGGGGTGCCATTGGTTTCACGTCTCAGTCAGTCACCTCTTGTTCACATTGACGGCACTTTGAACAGTGGACGTTACATTTCAGATGTGTTACGACCCGTGGCTGTACCCTTCATTCGATGCCTGCGAAACCCTACATTTCAGCAGGATAATGCACGACCGCATGTTCAAGGTCATGTACGGGCCTTTCTGGATACAGAAAATGTTCGACTGCTGCCTTGGCCAGCACATTCTCCAGAGCTCTCACCAATTGAAAACATCTGGTCAATGGAGGCCGAGCAACTGGCTCGTCACAATACGCCAGTCACTACTCTTGATGAACTGTGGTACCGTGTTGAAGCTGCATGGGCAGCTGTACCTGTACACGCCATCCAAGCTCAATGGCCAGGCGTATCACGGCCGTTATTACGGCCAGGGGCGGTTGTTCTGGGTACTGATTTCTCAGGATATATGCACCCAAACTGCGTGAAAATGTAATCACATGTCAGTTCTAGTATAACATATTTGTCCAATGAATACCCGTTTATCATCTGCATTTCTTCTTGGTGTAGCAATTTTAATGGCCACTAGTGTATTCAACATGCAAACGTCACTACAGATATTCGGAATTAGGTTATGACATCATTGGCAATGATGTGGCGCAGACGAATAGCGAAATTCTGCATGACCCACTGAAGTGTCTGAACATCGATGCTGTCGATAACTTCCTGAATGGCTGGCTTCAGCTCAGCAATGGTTTTAGAGTTATTGTTGTAGACCTTGTCTTTAATATGGCCCCACAAACAGGAGTCGCACGTGTTCAAATCCAGAGAGTATGGCGGCCAATCGAGGCCCATGCCAGTGGCCTCTGGGTGTCCCAGAACCAGAATGCGGCTCCCAAAGTGCTCCTCCAGAACATCAAACACATTCCTGCTTCGATGGGGTAGGGCTCCGCCTTGTATGAAGCACATCGCGTCGAAATCAGGGTCACTTTGGATAATGTGGAAGTAATCATCTTCCAAAACCTTCACGTACCGTCGAGGAATAACGCACAGGTTATTCTGTGACTACACATTGCACACCATACAGTCAAGCGTTGAGGGCGAAGAGACTTCTCGATCGCGAAATGCGGATTCTCATCCGAAGGAAAGTAGGCTTCGTAGTAAACCAAACCATATTACGCATACTAACTCCCATCATGCCCCGCGGTCAACCGTGCAATTTGAACGTCCTAACGCAAACAGCTCACAAGTTATGACGATTTTATTTCATGTAACTCAGTAACTGTCATCCTGTCTGCGAATCTTTAAAGTGAAAATCGAGCAATGTTAGTGGTGGGGGAAGTTGCCTTTCGCGGCAGAACACTACAACTGCCGCACAGGGTGAATAAGCAATGCAGAGATTTACGTAGATTCTGCCCATGTGTGTTTGGTTGGTGTTAACTCACGTCTGTATTACTTGTAGCGTTAACGCATTTTGTGGAAAATAAGCACCCCCTGAGCATGTCTGCCGACTGTGTCGCAAGTGATTCGTAAGGCGCGCTTCGGACGGTCCGGAACATAATTTATCCCTTAACACGACTCTACTGTACTAACAATTAGGTGTGGTACGCAAACATTTAATGTTTCTTTTAACGATAAACATTAATTATATACTGGTAATATAATATTTTTATTAACTGCGATTTTTCAAACCCCTGGTCACGGAAACTATTATTCTTTGTTTCACTCCCTTTTACAGATAAAACGTATAAGAACAGAATAAATTCGAACTGTAAATCAGACACCAGTTCCAACCGAAGTGCGGATTCTACTTAGTGTTCTTCCTACGTAACTAACGTATGAGCGTTACATCTGTTACGGTTCATTGTTTACGATTTTAAATACTTGATTTTTTTTAAAGTAATGTGGGCCACGTTTTTGCTTTAATGTTCTAATTGCCGTACGTGACTTCGAGCGTCATTCCATGTTATTTCAATTCTTACTTTTTGACATATCGTTTCAAAAACATTTGACAGTTTTTCCTAATTTTTTCCCTCAAATATATCTGATTTTTATTCTGCTGAAATAATTTAGCTGATAAACATTTGCGTTCATATTTACACACAACGTGGGTTTTTTATTGGTCCAGGTATTGTAAAACGTAAATACCTTTTTACTTTCAGATATTTTGTTTCCGGGAGAACACTTTAAGGAAAATGCCAGGCCCTCGTCCAACATTTGCAACGTGTCTTCAAAACAAAGCACAACGATACTTTTTGTCGCTAATATCTCTCACAAATTAAAAAAGATTATCTGTTTCTATATTTTCGATATTCATGCAGTAGAACTTCACCATCAGGCATTACGTTTTAATTTATTACTACTTCACTCTATTCGCAACCCATTTTTGCAAACAGTTTGCACTCACTGAATGTACCTCCAAATTATTTCAGGAGGTATTACGTCATAAGGAGTGATATGGGTGAGAAAGGAGCTTTTACTTAAAACGGAGCTCCAATTAGCCCTACTATACTGACCTTTGTTTAGCGACTTGCAACCAACTTTAAACACGCATCTTTATACCTAGGGGCTAGACTCTTTCAACAATCCTAGACGCTGGGGGGGGGGCTACTGCTTTATCAGAGATCAGGTAGCAACCTTGCTCAAGGCAGGCCCCTCACTGTGTTGACGACTGCTCAAGGCGCGACTGTAGCAATGACGATGGTCTACCGTCTCACAGAGCATCCACATCCACTACATTCCCCGATCACACTCGCGCCTAGTATCAGAAAGCTATGCCACATTATGCTTTCTAGCCTTGATGGTGAATAGGCATATTATGCGTCTAGCTCGATAAACTAAAATTTAGTACACTTGTCAAAAAAAACTAACGATTGCGGTTGAGATCTGTGGCTGTGGACTAAATTACTTTAAAAAATATATAACTAGCCACGTTTTGTACAGCTGTGTTTACGCCAAAACTACATAAAAGCAAGTGGTTACTCTACTATTTAAAGTAATTTAACCAAGACGAATGTCAGGGTGTACATTAATACTTAGAAGTTCCTTCCCCCACCGCAACCCCTCCGTCTTTGCCACTCCCCTTAAAAAAAGTTATATGCCTAAAAGGCAATATCTGCTTGTATTCATAATTCCGATCTTAGTAACATTATTAAGGTTAGTAACCATATAAACTTTATTCGGCGTACAAAGGTAAGCTAACGCTGTATTTCTTGTTTTAAAATCATTTTCGATATTTTGTTCCAGAACAGAGGGGTGTCTCATGAAAGCTCTCTGAAGCAGAGGGACCAGCTCGCGACCTGCAGGCTCAAAGCAGGAAGTGAGCATCTGTCACACGATCGGCAAAAAAAATTCCATAAGATTCAGTTTATGTAAAGTTACGATAAATTGAAAATTTCAATCTGAAACTCCCGCCACATGCTGGTCCATCCCTAACCCTCTCTCTATATATACACAAGGATACTCTGCAAATCACATTTAAGTGCCTGGCAAAGGGTTCATCGAACCATCTTCAGTTCTCTATTATTCCAGTTTCGTATATCGCGCGGAAAGAACGTCGTTCCGTAGGAGCTCTGATATCCCTTATTTTATCAGAGGCATCGTTTCTCCCTGTGTACGTCGGCGTCAACAAAATATTTTCGTATTCCGAGGAGAAATTTGGTGATTGATATTTCGTGAGAAGATTCCTCCGCAACGAAAAACGCCTTGGTCTTAATGATGTCCATCCCATATACTGTATCATTTCAGTGACACACACACTCCCCTATTTCGCGATAATACAAAATGTGCTGCCCTTCTTTCAACTTTTTCGATGTACTCCGTCAGTCCTATCTGGTAAGGATCCCACACCGCGCAGCAGTATTTTAGAGGACGGACAAGCGTAGTGTAGGCAGTCTCCTTAGTAGATCTGTTACATTTCGTAAGTGTCCTGCCAATAAAACGCTGTCTTTGGTTAGCTTCCTCACAACATTTTCAATTTAAGTTATTGGTAATTGTAATTCCTAGGAATTTACTTGAATTTACGGCTTTTACTTTAGACTGATTTATCGTGTAACCGAGGCTTAACGAATTCCTTTTAGCACTCATGTGCATGACCTCACATTTTTCGTTATTCAGGGTCAACAGCTAATTTTCGCACCATACAGACATCTTTTCTAAACCGTTTTGCAATTTGTTTTGATCTTCTGATGACTTTATTGGTCGGTAAACGACAGTGTCATCTGCAAACAACCTAAGACGGTTGCTGAGATTGTTTCTTAAACCGTTTATATAGATAAGGAACAGCGAAGGGCCTATAACACGACCTTGAGTAAGCCCAGAAATCACTAATGTTTTACTCGATGACTTTCCATCAATTACTGCGAACTGTGACCTCTCTCACAGGAAATCACAAATCCAGTAACAAAACCTATACGATATTCCAGAAGCACGCAATTTCACTACGAGCCGCTTGTGTGGTACAGCGTCAAAAGCCTCCCGGAAATTCAGAAATACGGAATCAATTTGAAATCCCTTGTCAATAGCACTCAACACTTTGTGTGCGGTCTAAGGCGCTGCAGTCATGGACTGTGCGGCTGGTCCCGGCGGAGGTTCGAGTCCTCCCTCGGGCATGTGTGTGTGTGTGTGTGTGTGTGTGTGTGTGTGTGTGTGTGTGTGTCCGTCCTTAGGACAATTTAGGTTATTTAGGTTAAGTAGTGTGTATGCTTAGGAACTAATGACCTTAGCAGTTAAATCCCATAAGATTTAACACGCATTTGAATTTTTTTGTGCGAGAGAAGAGCTAGTTGTGTTTCACAAGAACGATGTTTTCTAAATTCGTGTTTACTGTGTGTCAGTAGACCGTTTTCTTCGAGGTAATTTATAGCGTTCGAACACAATGTATGTTCTAAAATCCTGCTGCATATCGACGTTAATGATAGAGGCCTGTAATTTAGTGGATTACTCCTACTACCTTCAGAGATCAGCGGGTATTGTTAGGTAAGTATGCGCCCCAAAAGTACTCATCGTCTTCTGATGTAGACCAGGTAACCTAAAGGGTTCGACACTCCTACTCTGAAGCGTTCCACTGCAGTATTTTACTCTTGTTCCTCGGACTCGAAAAATAGCTCCTTTGCTAGCTATCAAATAAATATAATTTGAAACAATTTTCATTTTTGGGGAAAACAATCCATTTGCAGAGTGTTGCACGAAACCACGGCACTGGAATAAACTGGCGGTTCTATATTAGCGGTGTTGGGCTCCTGGACTAGGTTAAGGAACGCTGTTCGAGTACAGGAAGCCCTGCGACGGCAGCGACGTGGGCGGCCGTGTGGATCGTTATAGACGGCACAGGCAGCTGGGCTGAGGTCAGGCTGGCCTGGAGTGCAGTGGAGCCGAGCTCGGGATAAGCCAACGCCCTTCACCCAGACGGCAGCCGGCGCCCGGGGCCAACGACCTCGGTGCCGCAGCGCTAGAGAGCGCCCGACAACTGGGGTATCGGCGATGGTGCACGACCTAGTATCGGATAACGACGAGCAAGGAAACAGACCCCCAACTAAAGTACGAAGTCTGGAAACAGGCACCTCAAATACAAGATTTTCTGCAACCCAATAACTAGGACGAACTACTGTGATCGAGCTAGTCGTTCCGCATATTTATTCGCTTGTTATTTTCCTCGTGGTTGTAATTTTCAGCAACTGCAATATACATTTTTCAGAATAAAATTCAGTCATCAGTTGCCAATCTACAAGGTTGTTCTAAATGATGGACCCATGTTCAAAACCTCGTGTTTATTCAAGTACAAATCCAAAATGAACAAGCTGTATACCAATGAAAAGAAGTTTCAAAGTTTTCTTTTTCATAATGTTTCAATTCTGAAGGTGGCAGGGGTAAAAGACAGGGAGCGAAACGCTATTTACAATTTGTACAGAAACCAGATGGCAGTTAGAGTCGAGGGACATGAAAGGGAAGCAGTGGTTGGGAAGGGAGTGAGACAGGGTTGTAGCCTCTCCCCGATGTTATTCAATCTTTATATTGTGCAAGCAGTGAAGAAAACGAAAGAAAAATTCGGAGTAGGTATAAAAATCCATGGAGAAGAAATAAAAACTTTGAGGTTCGCCAATGACATTGTAATACTGTCAGAGAGAGCAAAGGACTTGGAAGAGCAGTTGAACGGAATAGACAGTGTCTTGAGAGGAGGATATAAGATGAACATCAACAAAAGCAAAACGAGGATAATGGAATGTAGTCGAATTAAGTCTGCTGATGCTGATGGAATTATATTAGGAAATGAGACACTTAAAGTAGTAAAGGAGTTTTGCTATTTGGGGAGCAAAATAACTGATGATGGTCAAAGAGAAAGGATATAAAATGTAGACTGGCAAAGGCAAGGAAAGGAAAACGTTTTGAAGAAGAGAAATTAGTTAACATCGAGTATAGATTTAAATGTCAGGAAGTCGTTTCTGAAAGTATTTGTATGGAGTGTAGTCATGTATGGAAGTGAAACATGGACGATAAACAGTTTGGACAAGAAGAGAATAGAAGCTTTCGAAATGTGGTGCTACAGAAGAATGCTTAAGATTAGATGGGTAGATCACGTAACTACTGAGGAGGTAGTGAATAGAATAGGGGAGAAGAGAAGTTTGTGGCACAACTCGACTAGAAAGACGGGCTCGGTTGGTAGGACATGTTGTGAGGCACCAAGGGATCACCAATTTAGTATTGGAGGGCAGCGTGGAGGGTAAAAATCGTAGAGGGAGACCAAGAGATGAATACACTAAGCAGATTCAGAAGGATGTAGGTTGCAGAAGGTACTGGGAGATGATGAAGCTTGCACAGGATAGAGTAGCAAGGAGGGTTGCATCAAACCAGTCTCAGGACTGAAGACCACAACAACAACAACAACAACAACAACGTTTTGCATCAATTTAATAATTTCTAATTAGTTTTTAATAAACATTTAATAATGAGAAATGTTATAAATGTTCAATGTGGCCACCGTTGGCTGCACGGCAAACAGCGGCGTGGTAGACAAATTCGTTCCACACACGCGGAAGCGTATCTTATGTTACTGACAAGGGGGCGCCACGACGTATAGAACGCGGATTTCCTTCAAACTTCGTACGCTCTTAGTAGTCTATTAGGACAACAAAATGTGTAAGCAGTACCGCGTACTTATCGAGCGTTATTGAGAAAATCGCAAGATAAGTTCGGTCGTCAAATATATACCCGTGCATTGCCAGTTTTACCATGAAGCGGCGGCACGCCAGTTTGCCTACTGTGCGATGTTTATTTCTAGAGGCAAGTTAAAAATTTCACTAAGCGTCCTCAAAATTGTCCTTATTTTAATCGAAAGAGAAGGAGAAATTGCTTCTCGTGAAGCCGCTATTAAAATACACTCGATACTGCATGACCAGTTGTCAGCGCCGATATTTAAGGAAATGCTGCGATATGCATGGTTTGCTTCCAAATTATCGGCTGAAAGAGAGGCTTTTGAAAATGTTAACGAGGTTTGTTTTTCCATGGAAAACCTCAAAAGACCTTGCGTATGTGGAATCATAGCATTTATTCAATGCAGCTGGTGCCGTTTAACAAAATGTTTTCCATGTTTCTATGGAAAATACCATCCTGCAACTTTTACTCGTAATGTCGAAAGCGACGATTGGTTGTACATCTTTGGAAAGCCGTCTGTGCAGGTCAAAATTTTCACCTAAAATGTAGTTAAAGGCCCCCCCCCCCCCCCCCCCCCCCAGGTATAAGGGATTTCTCAAATCACGGACAAGCATACATTTTCAGTATCACTTTTGCGTTTGGTCGTTTTCTAGTCGATAGTTATGAATATTATATTATTTGCAATAAAAATTTGTAGACTGCCAAATAACATTGTAAATTTAATAAAAGTTCATCCGATTACACGTATTTTTCCCATTATATCGATTGTAATATAAATAGTAAAGATTATGACTGTGTTGAAAAAAGAAAAAAACTGACGAACGGGACTCGATCCAGCGATTACGAGGCTTGAACGCTGACCACTTTTTTATCTCATTTTTTTCTATATTGTTCGTTGACTGTTCTTGGCGGACGTCCGATGACACTTGTTCAGGTTGTTCGTTGATCAGTTCGCTCAGTTTTTTATTACAGAGGGTAGCTAAACCCTCTGACCGAACACGCTGAGCTACCGTGCCGGCTCCACGGGGCTGCCGCCGCTTCACGGTAAAAATGGCAAGGCACAGGTATATATTGGACGACCGAATTTGTCTTGCGATTTTCTGAATAATGCTTGGGAAGTACGCGCTACTGCTCACACATTTTGTTGTCCTAATGGAGTACTACGAGTGTACGAAGTTTGAAGTAAATCCGCGTTCCAAAGGTCGTGGCCTTCCCTTGTAAGTGCACGGTAGCAGTGATCCGGTTCCGCAGATCGTTCAGAGTGGGTGGTCTTCACGCAACCCCGTAAGAAATAGTCGCTGGGTGTAAGGAGATCTCGGTGGCCAGAAGTGCACAGCCTGCGACCGATCCAGCGCTAAGGAAAGGAGTCATTCAAAAAGCCTCCTACATCACGGTGTCAATGAGGCAGAGCTCCATCCTGTTGGGAAATGAAGTCCTGGGAATCTTCCATAGCTTAAGGGAACAGCCATTATTCCAACATGTCCAGGTGGCGATTCCCGTTACAGTTCTTTCCGCAAAGAAAAATGGACCACAAACCTTTGTACGGGATACGGCACAGAACACGTTGGTCTTCGGAGTCTCTTTCGTGTTGCGATGGTGAATGCGGATTTTCCAAACCCCATTTGCGAACATTGTGTGTTGACTTTTCCACTAAGGTGGAACGTCGCTTCGTCGCTAAAAATTACACGCTGTAGAAATTCGTCATCCTCCGTCTTTGCTAACACCTAACCACAAAATGTGAGACGCTTCTGTATGTCATTGGGGTTGAGAGCCTGTACAAGTTGCAATTGACACGGCTGGTACAGCAAACGGAGTCTCAGAACTCTCCATACAGTTGGTTGGTGTATTCCAAGTTCTCGGCTGGCCCTATTGGAAGACTTACTGGGACTGCGCACAAAACTTTCTCGAATCCGCCGGACATTATCCTCTGACACAAACGGTCGGCCTGTGCTTTTTCCTTTGCACACACTCCCAGTGTGTTCAAATTGCTTGAACCAACGGCTAATGCTTTTGCGAGTTGGTGGCTGAATACCGAATTTGGTACGAAATGCCCGCTGCACTGAAATTTGCGACTCACTTTTCGCGACCTCAAGAACGCAGAAAACCTTGTGTTCCACAGTCGCCATCTCAGTCACAACTGACAGTGAAACGGAATGACGGCCATACTGCCGCGCGAATTCTACCGGCCGCTTCTGAAACCATCACCGTCCGCCCGCAAAAAACTTTCAAATTTCCTCTTTTCATTGGTATAAAGCTTGTTCATTTTGGCTTTGCACGTTAATACATACGAATTTATGAAAATGGGTCCATCATTTAGGATAACCCTTACGCCTTACCGATTTCGACAAATCAATCTGTCATCTTCAGAAGCCTACAAAATTAAGGATATCACAAAACTTTAGATCTTAGCTATACATTTATCCTAAGTGTAGGAAATATACTGCAGAAACGTGTTACACCAATACTAAGTTTCCGTTGCATACTTCTTATGTTCAAATGTGCGTGAATTCCTAAGGGACCAAACAGCTGAGGTCATCGGTCCCTAGTCTTACACACTACTTAAACTAACTTATGCTAAGAACACACACACATATGCCCGAGGGAGAACTCTAACCTCCGGCGGGAAGGGTCGCGCAGTCCGTGACATGGCGCCTCAAACCGCGCGGCCACTCCGCCTGGCATACTTCTTATACTTCACATAAACGTATAGCCAAGATCTAAAGATTTACTCCAACGTGACAAATTATGGAGTACCACCTAATATCGTCTCGGCGTAGCATGACCAACAACAACAACAACTCGTTGGAAGTCCCCCTGCAGTTATATAGACCCATGCTACCTCGATAGCCGTTCATAATAGCGGAAGCCTTGGCACTACTGGACGTTGTCCACGAACTGACCTCTCGATTATATCCCAGAAATATCCGATGGCTGGCCAATTCATTCGTTCGAATTGTCGAAAATGTTCTACCAACCAATCACGCATTGTCACCCATAAAAATTCCATCGTTGTTTGGAAACATGAAGTCCATGAATGGCTCGAAATGGTATCCAAGTATCCGAACACAACAATCATTTCCAGGCACTGATCGGTTCAGTTTGACCAGAGGACCCAGTCCATTCCATGAAATCACAGCCCACATCATTATCGAGCCAACACCGGATTGGCCAGCGCCTTGTTGACAATTTGGATCCATGGCTTTGTAGGGTCTGCGCGACACACTAACCCTGCCATCACCTCTTACCAACTAAAATCTGAACTCATCCGGCCATGTCACAGTTTTTCCAGTCTTCTAGGGTCCAACCGATTTGGTCACGAGCCCAGGAGTGGCGCCGCAGGCGATGTCGTGCTGTCAGCAAAGGCACTCGCGTCGGTCGTCTGCTTCCATAGCCCATTAACGCCAAATTTCGCCGCTCTGTCCTAATGGATACGTTCGTCGTGCGTCCCACATTGATTTCTGCAGTTATTTCATGTAATGTTGCTTGTTTGTTAGCACTGACAGGTGACGAAAACGGCGCTGCTTTCGGTCGTTAAGTGAAAGCAGTCGGCCACTGCGTTGTCCTTGGAGGGAGGTAGCGCCTGGAATCTGGTATCTTGACACTGTGGACCACGGAATTTTGAATTCACTAACAATTTACGAAATGGAATGTCCCGTGCATCTAGCTCGAACTACCATTCCGCGTTCGAAATTACTTCACGCCGCGCGGCCGTAATCACGCCTGAACTTTTCACATTAACCACCTGAGTACAAACGACAGCTCCGCCAATGAACTTCCTTTTTATACATTGTGTACGCGATACAACCGCAATGTGTATTTGTGCATAACGCCATCCGATGACTCGTCCCCTCAGTGTATAATATCCCTGATTTTGTAGCCCCTGAAGATGACAAATTGATTTGTCGAAAATGGTAAGGCGTAATAAAATTATATTTTCAACTAACGACTGAATTTTATCCTGAAGAAAATTCTTCACTTGTGACTGGACAGCCCGTTACATCGCACAACACTATAGAATGTAAAGGAGGGTAGATGAGAGAGATGGCATGTTTCTTTGTACTTATGCACGACAAGATCCTACAGCGAGCACGGTCTAATCCACATTTTAATCAGCCAGGGTGCCTCCTCTGGTACGGTGGAGAGGCCATAAACAGAGGCGCCCAATGTAATCTCACTCAACCACAATGGGAGGAAAGACTGAGCTAATGGTCTACAGCTCACATCAAAACGATTTACTTCGCAGGCGTACAAACGTTACCGAGAATCGCTATACTAATATTGCGACAATTACCGACAGACTGCACACAGGAATACACAGAGAATACGAGAGGGATACGACGACGCAGTCCAACGAAACAACAGTTTCACTCACATCGAAAACTAAAAGGACGTATGGTTAAAATCTAAATCAGTCTTTTGTGTTCATCTTTTTTTTATCTTAAATCATTCATTTTGGCAACTACATTGTTAACGGCATAATATCTTTTTCTTGCGGAACATAATAATCTTACTTTAAGTGAGTTCGGAATCGTATAGCTTTCTACCGTGGAAGCATCGCCCATGGCATGAAATACATATGCATGTAACTTCAAAATTTTATGTTTGTATACATAAACTCTTAACATAGTCGACAAAACAGCTCAACAGTTGCCACAATACAAAAAAAATCTAGGGTTAATCATTCACGAAGGAGAAAACGAGCTATACCGTATAGTCATTTATAGGATGCTCCCAGGTAACCAGTTCAAAGCATAAGACTACATCCAGACGACAAATAGCTGGAGCGCGAATACAACGGATGCTGGTGATCAGACAAACCTGTCGGAGTCGTATCAGAGGTCCATTCCAACTGCACACGCCCCACACCATTACTGAGCCTCCACAAGCTTGAACAGTCCCCTCCTGACATGGAGAGTCCATGGATTCATGAGCTTGTCTCCACACCAGTACACCTCCATCCGCTCGATACAGTTTAAAACAAGTGTCACCGGGCTACATGTTTCCAGTCATCAACAGTCCAATGTCGGTGTTGACGGGCCCAGGCGAGGCGTAAAGCTTTGTGTGGTGCAGTCATCAAGGATACAAGAGTGGGCTCCGAACGCCATATCGATGATGTTTCGTTGAATGGTTCGCACACTGACATTTGTGGATGGCCCAGCATCGAAATCTGCAGCAATTTGCGGGAGGTTTGCACTTCTGTCAAGTTGAAGGATTCTCTTCAGTCGTCGTTGGTCCGCGTCTTCCAGGCTCTTCTTCCGGCCTCAGCGATGTTTAAGATTGGACGTTTTACCGGATTCCTGATACACACGGTACACTCGTGAAATGGTCGAATGGGAAAATCCCCACTTCATCGCTACTAGGAGATGCTGTGTCCTATGCTCGTGCGCGGACTATAACACCACCTTCAGGCTCACTTAAACCTTGATAACGTGATATTGTAGTAGCAGTAATCGATTTAACAACTGCACCAGATACTTTTTGTCATATAGGCATTGCCGACCGCAGGGCCGTATTCTGCCTGTTTAGATATATCTGGGTCTGAAGACGCATGCCTATAACAGTTTCTTTGGCGCTTCAGTGTATTTCACTTACGTCGTCGTCGTGCATCTGTACCACCGTGAGGTGCATGGCAGAGAGTGCGCCCCACTACCAATTATCAGGGTTTCTCCCCGTTTCAAGTATGGATAGCGGGAAAAACCGCTATCTGAAGGTCTCTTTGCGTGCAGTAGTTGTTCTAATCTTATCATCACGATCCCCATGTGAGTAATATGTAGGGGATTGTAATATATTCCTAGAGTCGTCATTTAAAGCCGGCTCTTGAAACACTGTTAGACCACCTCGGGATAGTTTACGTGCATCTTCAAGAGTCTGCGAGTTCAGTTCTTTCAGTGTCTCTGTGATACTCTTTCATGGGTGAAACAAATGTGCTACCATTTGGGCTGCCTTTTTCTGTATACGTTCAACATCCCCTGTTAGTCTTCTTTCGTACGGGTCCCACACACTTGAAAAATATTCTAGAACCGTTCGCACGAGTGATTCGAAAGTTTTGTGGATCGCTTCTACTGCCCTCCTTGTGGACGGGTGTGACCTGTCCTTTTTTCCAAGAACTGGGACAGTTTTTTGTTTGAGGGATCTACAGTAAATTATAGTTAGAAGAGGGGACAACTCCTGAATGATCAGTCTGTTTTCTCATTAACTGTAAATAACTATTAGCCTTTTTCTTTCTAATTCTGCCCGATAACTTTCACACTTAAGGCGCGTTTTTAAGGAAACTTAACATATCGGTACTTCGAAACAACTACTTCGTACCCTTCACTGAACATTACAAACTAGGGTATTACCAAACGATATAATCCAATATCGTTCGGTCTACTTCCATCAGCCAGGAGAAGCTACTTTCGACCGAAGCTCACTCTTTAAATGATGTGAACACGTCTTGTACAGTTTTATTCAATGCTGCGTGGGTCTACTGCGTTCCGCTGACGTATCCGTTCAGTTATTTTACTGCGGGAAGAAATTCACAAAGTGGTAAACAGAAAACTTATGTTCTTAAGTTTACTATAAAATACTCTGTTAGTAACTTTTTAAATACTACAGAGCTTGTTTAAATATTCACAAAACATTCTAAATATCAAACGTTGAATATTAACATATTTCATTCCGTAATCAGGGTTAACTCACTTTTATTCATTTGTTTTGCTTTAGTCAACTGCTTCTTGTCACCCTCAACAACTTAAAAAAATCCCAACAAAAGAACTCTTAACTTATAAGTCATGCATTTCGCACTGAACCAACTGTTAATGACGTGTGCCTGCCACGGACATCTTCCTTATCTTTCTAGATAAAGACTCGGCCGTTTAACACACTTAGGAGTTAATTAGAAATTATTACTTCGAATGTAACCCTAGATTACCAAAACCCCGTAAAATTGACGATTGCAGTAAGGCATAGAAAATGACATTTATTATTTAACATACCATTGGGCATGTAATAACTGTAATTAACTAATGCACAGCCTATAAACTACGACTCCTTTGAATAAAAGGTAGGTTAGTATACTTTGCGATGCTTTTGTAGCAATGTAACATTTTCCCTCTGTTCTAGTGTTAATTGTATTCGTCCAATAAACTCCTGTCGAGTAACAACCGCTGAATTTTGTCGTCTATTGTATAAGAGCAATTGCGGTTGATTCGGAGATGCAATTAGTATTAAAGCATAATTCACTCTTGTCGCAACTTCCCAAATTTTGAAGTTCTGTTGCAACACAGACACTATATTATTTGAGTTACTTCGACAATCTAGACAATCGACGAACGCTGCAGTTTAAAAAAGGCAAATTCAAACTTAAATGCACTGTCTAACGGTAAGTAATGTGACGTACCGTCCATCATTCCTACAACCGTCTAAGAATACTTATCAGCGAGGTACAGGCTAACATGAACGTACTCGGTTGGTGCATAAGTTCTTAGAGCTTTCCCATAAGTTTGATAAAGGCAACAGACACAGATAACAGAATTTCATCGTCAAGAATACATTCTCCTCCACCAATTACAGCAACAGCCTGGCAACGCTGTAATTACACTCCTGGAAATTGAAATAAGAACACCGTGAATTCATTGTCCCAGGAAGGGGAAACTTTATTGACACATTCCTGGGGTCAGATACATCACATGATCACACTGACAGAACCACAGGCACATAGACACAGGCAACAGAGCATGCACAATGTCGGCACTAGTACAGTGTATATCCACCTTTCGCAGCAATGCAGGCTGCTATTCTCCCATGGAGACGATCGTAGAGATGCTGGATGTAGACCTGTGGAACGGCTTGCCATGCCATTTCCACCTGGCGCCTCAGTTGGACCAGCGTTCGTGCTGGACGTGCAGACCGCGTGAGACGACGCTTCATCCAGTCCCAAACATGCTCAATGGGGGACAGATCCGGAGATCTTGCTGGCCAGGGTAGTTGACTTACACCTTCTAGAGCACGTTGGGTGGCACGGGATACATGCGGACGTGCATTGTCCTGTTGGAACAGCAAGTTCCCTTGCCGGTCTAGGAATGGTAGAACGACTGGTTCGATGACGGTTTGGATGTACTGTGCACTATTCAGTGTCCCCTCGACGATCACCAGTGGTGTACGGCCAGTGTAGGAGATCGCTCCCCACACCATGATGCCGGGTGTTGGCCCTGTGTGCCTCAGTCGTATGCAGTCCTGATTGTGGCGCTCACCTGCACGGCGCCAAACACGCATACGACCATCATTGGCACCAAGGCAGAAGCGACTCTCATCGCTGAAGACGACACGTCTCCATTCGTCCCTCCATTCACGCCTGTCGCGACACCACTGGAGGTGGGCTGCACGATGTTGGGGCGCGAGCGGAAGACGGCCTAACGGTGTGCGGGACCGTAGCCCAGCTTCATGGAGACGGTTGCGAATGGTCCTCGCCGATACCCCAGGAGCAACAGTGTCCCTAATTTGCTGGGAAGTGGCGGTGCGGTCCCCTACGGCACTGTATAGGATCCTACGGTCTTGGCGTGCATTCGTGCGTCGCTGCGGTCCGGTCCCAGGTCGACGGGCACGTGCACCTTCCGCCGACCACTGGCGACAACATCGATGTACTGTGGAGACCTCATGCCCCACGTGTTGAGCAATTCGGCGGTACGTCCACCCGGCCTCCCGCATGCCCACTATACGCCCTCGCTCAAAGTCCGTCAACTGCACATACGGTTCACGTCCACGCTGTCGCGGCGTGCTACCAGTGTTAAAGACTGCGATGGAGCTCCGTGTGCCACGGCAAACTGGCTGACACTGACGGCGGCGGTGCACAAATGCTGCGCAGCTAGCGCCATTCGACGGCCAACACCGCGGTTCCTGGTGTGTCCGCTGTGCCGTGCGTGTGATCATTGCTTGTACAGCCCTCTCGCAGTGTCCGGAGCAAGTATGGTGGGTCTGACACACCGGTGTCAATGTGTTCTTTTTTCCATTTCCAGGAGTGTATTTTTAGATTCCGCGACTGTAGAAATCACGTGGCTCTGGAGTCGTCGAGGCACGTTCGGAGCGCACTTTCTTCCGGAAAGGATGTTGCTTGAAGGTTGTTCGATAGAGAGCGGAATAGGTGAAAATCTGAGGGCGCACGATCAGGGGATTAAGGTGGGTGCGGTATGGCTTCCCAACCCATCTACTAGATCAGGGCCGGCCAAACGCTGCACAGTGTGCAGACGTGCGGAAGTGCTGCACATGTGCGCACGTGTGCGACAGCGACATCTGTTATTAGACATGTGTCCTAAATGAACGGCGGCGGCTCCACTTACCTGTTTATGTGGTACAAGCAAGAGCGCAACATACCCAGTCTCGTTTACCCCTGGTAACCGTAACCTTAACAGAGAAGTACTGAGAAATGGCAGGTACTGTGAAAAAGCAAAGGACGGGAGATCGATGTTCTCAGTCGTTTAGAAATGATTGGGAACTGCAATTCTTTTTTGTAGCCGTTGGTGAAAATTCACAATGTTTGCTGTGCCGCCGAATAATAGGCGGCCAGCGTAAGTTTTCAATTGAAAGACACTACAATACATATCACAAAAGACGAGTGTAGTGTACTCAACAGTGAAGAACGGCAAGCAAAATTAAATGTCCTTAAGAAAATGGACGAGACACATCAACTCGATAATCATTTCTCATGACCAGTGATAAACGTATTTGGATTTATTCCTTTCATAATTAAAAATTATTGTTTACTAACTGTGCATTATTGCCTCATTCTGCTCCATGTTACATTATCATCAGGAAAGTTGGTCATTAAACCGATTGTTCCAATGTATACTTACATTTAGGTTTTTTTTTAGGTTTTTTTAATGTGTGAAGGGCTACGCTCAGCTGAAGTCGATAAAACATAACATTCATCTAACTGTCGGTTATTATGCAGATTTCAGACGTAACTGATGAAAGATGTAGCAATAATGGTATTGAAATAACAGGTGATCATCAAGAGGTCTGCGGTTATCATTCTGTTCAGAGGTCAGTGAAACAGAAATTATGTGGGTGTAACTGAGGGCACCGAGAATTAGTTATAGGAAACCTTGCATTAGTTTAATGTTATTTGAAATCATGAATAAGGTTCGTTGGAAGTCGCTAAGTGCTCTCTTTCTTAAATACTAGATCAAAAACATTACAGTCAAGCTGCCTTAATAAAAACCCACGGTTGATAACTGTATTACTTGTCTTTAAACTGTAAACATAAAAGTAGACGTGTCAATAAGTAGACTTCGACAGTATTTTAAATGTTTAATACGCGAAATACCTTCCCATGGTTGGCTTGCAAGCTGTGGAAAGAGCACTAGAATGCGCCGGTACACTGTCTCCCAGCAAGTGGATAAAGCGACATCTGTGGGTAGAAACATGCACTACATGAACGCTGACGGCTGCGGCGTGCACGCTGTGACCCGGAAGTTGCACATGTGCAGGAGCACCGCACGCGTGCAGAATTTCTGGCCGGCCCTGTACTAGATAGTGGTTTTTGTTAGTCTTGCAAGATGCGGATGGACTTAAGATGGAGTAGCGTCACTTCATGTAATCTTCCTGGTCGTTGTCTTGGACTGCATCTACAAGACGTCTCAGTTGCGACAGAAAGTCGGCAGTGGTGGTTACACGTCGCGTAAGTAATTCCTAGTACAGCACACCATCGCTGTTAGACCAGGTGCATAACATCTTTTGTGGATACGCTCAGGTCTTTGTAGCGGGGGAGCTGCTGCCTAGTTGGGGGTCAACCATTCCTTCTTTTTTCCTTATCTTAGCACGAAGACACCGTCTCTCGTCACCAGTAACAATACAGGATAGGAATGGTCGGTGTTGTTCACGACCCAATTGATGACGACCAAGCAGAGACGCACATATGGCCAACCGCTGATTTTTGTGGTTTTGGTTCAGAGCATGCGGTATTTATACGGTCGATTTTTGAACATTCCCCATTGCATGCAGATGTCGTACTATAGTGGAATGATCACTGTTCATCCCATTTGCCAGTTCTCAAGTACACTAACATTCATTATTATGGATTAATGCGTTTACACGATCTTCTTCAAACCACGAAGGTCTTCCTGAAAGTGAAGAGTCACTGTCAAAAACGATCCTCCTTAAAACGAGAAAACCGTTTTCTAGACCCTGCTGTCACCCCTCTGCTGAATTCAAAATTTCAAGATTTCTCCACTTGGTACTCCGTTTTTTAGCGCTCCACTCAATATTTCCAAACGAAAAAAGACAATACGTCAGTGAAATAACAACAGCGAACTACAATTAAAAAATGGAAATCGATAAATAAACCAGCAGCAACAGGAATACCATACTGCAAAGCAAAAACGCAACGAACTTATGCACCGACCTAATAATTTCGACAATGAATTACACGATAAAATGGAAAAAAACATTACACAGGGGATTTCAGCGTCCCTTGAAAGGTCCATACCGGACAATTTTGTTTAATTCTCAAATACGGGCAACCCTACTCCCCTACTCCCTGTTTCACGTTAGCCAAGGTTTGAAACACACAAGAAGTTGTCCGACGTGGTATGCATGTCGAAATCTTATAAACTCTCCTCCAACCCCCTCACTCACTCTAATAAAAATCGAACTCCCATATATATTAAATGTCGAATCCCCTGAACTGTGTGTCACAGAAAGATATAATTTTGCAGGTACATCCAGTCGAATACAGTACGTATTAGCAAAATGTACAGAGAGCAGAGTCAGTAGCAAGGAAGTAACAGATTAAAACATCATCATGCCTGTAGCCGAAGTTTGACTGCAATGAACAATTAAAATTAAAGCGATAAACTTTTTTTTTCTTCTTCATCTTTGTGATATGTGGAGGGAAAAGTTTCGAAAGGGGTTGGAATTATGTATAATGTTAGTTTGGAATCGCGAAGTGCTCCAGTCCCAAACACCGGATGCATACGTGTGAGTGATACGTGCGTCCTGAGTTACGCTGCCTCAAGATAAAGAGACAGTTTTGAGCCCTGATATTTGACATACTGCGTCAAACCTTTAATGTAAGATTAACCTCTTACTGAACTTATTAAGGCAGGATTTTAAATTCAGTCAATAATTAAGTGAAAGACTGAAAAATCAATTTTTGTTGGCCCTAAATGCCGTTGGAAACGCCACCTGCAACTGTGACATGCACCGCTTTAGCCGTTTAATAACGTAGATAATGCCATCACGCGCAGACAGGACGAACAATGATACGCTCCGTTCGGTGCGGCGAAAACGCTGCTGCGAAATTGGTCTGCTCACAGCGTCTTACCCCTTCCCTCCCTCGCACTCCGCTCTTCTCACCCCCCACTACACTGATCCCCTCCACAGCACTCTCCCCACAAAGGCCTGTCTCCCGTGGGGACAAAAAAGGCGTGGCAAGCAACCCCGACAAAAGCCGGGCCGCTGCCACTATCGATCACGCCAGTCTCGGTTCGAGCCTTCTCGCCCCCAACACCCCAAAGATAGGGAAGTGCATTTCCTCACACAATCCGTCTCTCTAACCTCGTCGGACTTGACACGAAAGCCGTTAAAGCATATCTCATTTCACACACTTAACCAAAGTAAGGAGAGCTTTTACGAGGAAATACTGACAACTCTTGTGGCGCGGGAAGGTGTGTCAAGGTTAAAGCAATAACAAAAGCCCCAGGGCGTGGTGCACTACCGGAATCAAACAACCCCCACCTCTAGTTCCTTTTTCCTTCTACGTTGTTAGTCGGTTCCTTTTCAGGGTTATGTAACTCAATCGATAAAAACTGAACTCTTACCACTCCGTCAGGAACGGACAGACGTATAAAGTATCAAGTTAAAATCTGCGTCACATAGTAATGTATCGATTCCTTTGCGATGCACGAAAGTGAAGCGTGTAAGTCAGTGCAATCAAGACATATGGCCATTTATGTCACACATTTTGATACTCGCTACTTCACTCACTGAAACCTAAAGAGTACTTCTCTTTGAAGTAGAATAATTAACTTTGGCAAGAAATACTTTTACTGTACAAGTAAACGCAAAAAGCATCAGAAAATTGGGAATGTGCAATTATACAACAAGAAAAAAATATTTCTTTGGTCATTTGTTACACGACTTCAAACTTGAAATTAAAATATCCTCGGAAGTCTTGTAATGCCTGGGAGCGATATCTCTCCAGTATCAACCTCGTTAACAGGCAAAAATCGTCGACATCCTCTATTTCCGGAATGGGTGAACTGTCTATATAAGTTCGTACGATACCCTCTGTGGAGGAGTCCTATTCGCGCCTCGCCAATTTTATTTCATTATGAGGATAGTTCTTATATTCTTCGGAAGTAGCACATAAACTTGCACTGTCGCATTTCGAGATGTGGAAAAGAAACCAGAAACAGTAAAACGCAGCCGAAGATATGGTAGACGAAATATATACATTAATGTCTTCACTTTTGTCGTTGAAGTCTGCAGATACTTTTATATAATTCGTTTGGATATGTTTAATAGTATTTTGCTACTGATAATTTGACTCTCAGTTTCACGCAAAAACTTCCAGTTTTAGAATATCAGGGACCTTGTCTGTGGCAGTTTCGGTAGACACTGTTGCTATTTCACTGAAGTTATCGCTCTTATTACTACCCCGGAACGAGAAAAAAAGATCTTCGCAAAACCGAACTCACAACCTGCTCTGTCAAACAGATAAACGTTCCTTTCACCCTATCTCGGAGCTTACGTGGTGGCGCGCGAGACAATTACGCAATATCCGTGGACTTAATGGGTAACATTTACTGTCCTGGTCGGATTAATTGTCTGCGCTGCAACACGTGTAAAGTAAGAGTCGCCTGCCTGACTATGGCCCAAGAGACAGGGTTAAGCTTCGCACTACTAAGTTTTGGCTTAGCACTACAACTTCATTAACTTAGTCTTATACAGCTTCAACTTTCTCTCACTGAATACTTTTTTTGTACCTAGAGCAAAATATCCGCTTTCGTCCACCGCACTGTCGGAGCTTTATGCACAACAACATTGTGGTATGGCGTTTTGTTCTTTAGTACTGTCGAATGTTTTGCAGCAGAACGTAATCTTCCCAGCCAGTGAACGTGTGCTTAAACGACGCTTTTATTGCAAATCCCGTATTCAGATGTACTGCACTGTTGTTATTAATGCGACGCCAACACAAAACAATTGTTCACAATACCTGACGATTACAGAACACTTCAGTGCCAGAGAGTACTACATTAAGAGAGCTGACGAACGTTGATTCGTCTAATGCGTGACACCACGTCATGGTGTGGCAACAGGGCGCTTTACCAGCCGCACCGCTGGCGGCGTGGTAGGGAAAGCCGGCTCGCTATTGGTGTTACCTGGGCAACGGCATCACGTCCCCCTCCAGTCAACCAAACGTCAAAGTAGCAACTAATTTTAAACGCACTATAAAACGACAATCGTGCAACGAGATACCTGGCTCCACAACAAAAGTGTGGGGACTGCCTCCATAGCGTGCGCACTCTCTCTGAAGGCAACTAACTCTCCCACAAAAACCATAAAATAGTGCCGGCTGGTGTGGCCGAGCGGTTCTAGGCGCTACAGTCTGCAACAGCGCGACCGCTACAGTCGCAGGTTCGAATCCTGCCTCGGGCATGGATGTGTGTGATGTCCTTAGGTTAGCTAGGTGTAAGTAGTTCTAAGTTCTAGGGGACTGATGACCTCAGAAGTTAAGTCCCATAGTGCTCAGAGCCATTCAGCCATAAAATCGTCAAGCACGCCATACCGACGCACGGGAAATAATCAGTCCTCTCAACTTTCCGTGCTGGGAGTAACACTTCGTGGATTACTAAGCATCCTGAGGCAGAAATCGATACCACTCTCGAATCAGCATCTTCGCCGCCAGAGGATCCACGGCTGAAAAAGCCGGTAATACTATTGACTGACTTTCGGAGTTCGCGAGCTCTTTGACCGTTACACGAAATTATTCCACTTTTATGCCTCCCAGCCAATCAGAATCACGAGCAGAAAGTAGGCGTCTTCATTGACAATTCCCTGCTCCGGCTAATAGACTACCACTTCCTGGCAGGACTTTTGAGTATCTGCGACGCAATTGTCGCCAGGACGGCTCACATAGTGTTTAGTGTATCTGAGATTGTAAAACAGTTAAGATCCTTAGACGCCAGGAAGGCATCTGGCCCAGACGGCATTCCCGTAAGATTATATGTTGACAATGCTACAAATATAGCACCATTCTTATCCATCCTCTATCAGAGATAGCTGGAACAGCGGAAAGTTCCACGGGACTGGAAGAAGGCCCAGGTCATAGCAACCTATAGAAAAGGCAGAAAATCGGATGCACACAATTACCGGCCAATTTCACTGACGTCGATTTTCTGTAGAATCATGGAACATAACAGTGTGTTCAGACATAATGACCTTCCTAGACTCTGAGAAGCTCATCTGCAGACACCAGCACCGTTTTAGGAAACAATGATCATGCGAGACACATCTGGCTCTATTTGTGCATGATATAGAACAGGCTCCAGATACCGGCTCCCAGGTTGATGCCATATTTCTAGACTTTCGAAAGGCATTCGACGTAGCTCCGCACTGTCGCTTGCTCCAAAAAAGTTTTCTAACAGACAGAGAGCAGTATGTCGTCCTGAATGTGTTGACTTCAACAGAAACAAGCGTAACATGAAGTGTGCCCCAGGACAGTGTAATAGGTCCGCTGCTTTTTACGATTTACATAAACGATCTGGTTGATGGTATTGACAGCGGCATTAGACAGCCGATGATACTGTAGCCTACAGGAAAGTAGTATCACACGAAAGTTGTGAACAAATCAATGAGGATTTGCAGAAAATAAATGTGTAGTGTAATGACTGGCAGTTATCTCTCAATATTACTTACTAAGTGTAATCTACTGCGTATAACAAGGCGAAAATCTCCATTAATGTAATAATACAAAATAAATGCCCAGTCTTTGGAAGCGGTCACATTCGTCAAGTATCTGGGTGTGACAATTAAAATCTCAAATGAAATGATTAGATCACACAACTAACGGGCATCGCGAACTCTAGATTTCTGTTTATTGTTAGAATCCTGAAGCGATGCAGTCCTTCAACAATGGAAATAGCTAACAATACGTTAGTTCGTCCAGTCTTACTGTTCGTCTGTATGGGACCCTTACCAGTTGGGTCTGATTCAAGATACTGAGAAGGTCCAAATAAGAGCGGCAAGTTTCGTGACTGGTACATTTAGCCATCGCGAGAGCGTTACAAATCTCATAGAAAGTTTGAAGTGGGGCACGCTTGCAGATAGACGACGCGCTAAACGGAAGGGGCTGCTCACTAAATTCCGAAATCCGATCTTCACCGAGGATGTAGAGCATATATTATTACGTCAACTTTCAAATCCCGCAATGATCACCATTCAAAGATAAGGGAAATAAGAGATTGTGCTGAGGCGTTCAGACAGTCGTTTTTCCCTCGCGCGATCCGCGAGTGGAACAGCGGGAGGGGGGGATATGACTTTGGTGCGGATAGTGCCCTCCGCCACACACCGCTTGGTGGCTAGCGAAGCATATACGTAGATGTAGAATTACCAACAGTAAAGCGGAAATTACTCGGCCTTAAAACTCAGCTTCGGCTGCTCGGATCGCCATCCGGTTTGGAGGATTAGGGAAATACTGCTTCAGCTTCAGGCCCTGTGGCCGGAAACTTGACGTTCAAGTGACTACAATAGCACACGTGGACGGCGAAGAAATGCTGTGTTACAAAATGTTTCAATTAAGTACGAGTTTGAAGAATGGCAGAACATGTAATGGCTATTGATTAGCAGAGGGCTGTACCTACACATATTTGTCGTGTAATTTCAAAATTATTTCGTCGTTAACCGTGAAGCTAATATGTGCCCCTTCCCCTTCCTAACTCGTTCCACTATCGGACTGCTTTTTTCTAATGTCCCTATAGTAGTCGAGGAATATACAGGGTAGGGAAATAAAACACAGTCACAGTAACACTACAGCGATGTTTTTTTGTGTTTCAACTCTTTTTCGGATAGTGACGATGTTCATTCGCTACAGAGTCAGTTTCACGCCATTTCCCCACTAAGTTTTGCACTGGAGACTTTGCTGTAGGTTTTCTCGAAACACCTCCAGTCTCACAACCGAGCGAGGTGGCGCAGTGGTCAGCACACTGGACTCCAGTGGACAACGGTTCAAATCCTCGTCCACCTATCTAGATTTACGTGTTCCTTGATTTCTCCAAATCGCTTGACACAAATTCCAGGATCTCGCACAAAAACTTCGGCAGAAATTTTCCACGAATTGTGCTTGCCGCAACATTCATCAATGAACATACGCTGTTTTATCGTGAGCACCATTTTGTGTTGCACTCGACTGGTCGCTAAATACTTCTCTTCCTCTCATAAGCGGAACGGAAGCGCCATCACCGGATTTCCCAGGAACTTCGCTCAGAGCATGAAGCGTCAAAATAAGCCAGCACGTGTGTCTACTTACGCATAGATACTTGATCGTTTCTGACAGGAAAAAAGTTTCGACATGCTGCATGGGCCTTTTACCGCACATCAGACTAATGGTGGCTCAGTGGTTATCGTCTCTGCTTCTTAATTCTTCGCCCCGCGTTCGAAACACTATTAGTGTTTTTATTTCTTTTATTTTTACTGTTTTGATTGATCTACTTATGTCTGCAGAAGGTTATTCACAACTAATGTTTAATATCAATACAAGACGATATATTTATTGTAAAAACTAGATTTCACAACAAGTGTTTAAAAAAAATTTGTGGTGAGATCTTAGGGGACCAAACTCTTAGGCCATCGGTCCCTAAGCTTACACACTACTTAATCCAACGTAAACTGACGCTATGGACAATACACACAACCATGCCCGAGGGAAGACTCGTAGGTCCGACGGGGGGCAGCCGCGCGGACCGTCACAAGGCGCCTCAGACCGCGCGGAACAAGTGTTACATGTGGATGATATGTTGAGGGCTTACAATCGTTTTAAATACTCATACTGTGATATTTCATTCTTCTATCAGTTCTCATATTAATTTTTATAGTTTATTCATGTTTATTTTTCAAAAATATGTGGTGCACGCCTTAGGATGCCGCCGAACGTACAAACATTCGAAACAGGTATTCCACGAGCATCGCGCGCGAAGGTAGGTCTGAGATAGTGGCATTTCTTCGTATGGAGCTCACTCGGGAAAGAAGCGTCGTTAACACGGCTGGAGATTTCCCGCGTCGGCAGTAATTTCGCAGCAAACCACGCAAACTGGCGCTTGCAATTGATTATGAATCAAATTACATTACAGGAATTTCACGAAAACAATTTCAAATAATTTTCTCTCTCTTATATCTCTAGTTCATTCATCTGACATACAGTTAGTAGACGAATAAGAACAACGTTGTATCAATACACACTGGGAAGTATCCGTGTGGTAATCTTTTACAGATATGGGTATATAAACGAAAAACAAAAATGTAATAATCTGGTTCTGAATGCGGGGCGCAGAACCCACTGTGCCACAGCGCGGTAAAAGCCTCATCACACGTACCTCGAAAACTCTGACGGTCATTTTTCAGAGCAGTCGAGTGTCTATGGATAAGCCAAGACACGTGTTCACTTGTTTTGACTGCTGTTCCACCGAGTGAAGTTCCTGGGAAATCGGGTGATGGGGCTTACTTTTCCTCGCAGTGTGTGTGTGTGTGTGTGTGTGTGTGTGTGTGTGTGTGTGTCATCCGTCACGTATGTTTACTGCACCGCGAAACACGAACCGTAACACTTGCTTTGGTCAAAAAGCTAACGGCATTGTCGTTACAAACGTTTCTGTTAAGCAGAGGCGCATTTTTGACGACGAAGTAAACTTAACATCGCAAGACAACATGTCTCAAACTTGTTGGGAATTCACTATTAGGGACAAGTTACAAACGTACTGAACCGGTTAATTAAGGACATCCCCTTTGCCGGATTAGTGCTCTTCACGTTTAGCCATTGTGACGACTTACGGCTGGATTCCAAGCTTCAAATCAACAGCTGTTTCTTTGTTTCCATGCTTTCCAGTTACTGAAGGTCTAAGCAATGCCGTTTCAACAGCATGGTTAAGTAGTCCCTCGCCCTTGTAGATAGTTACGTGGAGCTGTTATCAAAACAGGAGCTGCTCTGAACACTGCAGTGCTTTATTAGTTATTGGTGGTGGCAGGAGGCGGCAGTACAATGCCGCTGTATCCGGTAACTGAGCAGTTATACGGACGAGACGGGGGGAGAGGGGGAGAGGGGGAGAGGGGGAGAGGGGGAGAGGGGGAGAGGGGGAGAGGGGGAGAGGGGGAGAGGGGGAGAGGGGGAGAGGGGGAGAGGGGGAGAGGGGGAGAGGGGGAGAGGGGGAGAGGGGGAGAGGGGGAGAGGGGGAGAGGGGGAGAGGGGGAGAGGGGGAGAGGGGGAGAGGGGGAGAGGGGGAGAGGGGGAGAGGGGGAGAGGGGGAGAGGGGGAGAGGGGGAGAGGGGGAGAGGGGGAGAGGGGGAGAGGGGGAGAGGGGGAGGGGGGGAGAGGGGGAGAGGGGGAGGGGGGGAGAGGGGGGGAGGGGGAGAGGGGGGGAGAGAGGGGGGGGAGACAACAGTTTAGCATGGAATACCAACTTGCCTAAGCTTAATCAGATTGAAAAAGCGCCGTCAGAACTGGAAATCCTGTTAAGTGGCACGAAATTCTACAGTCGGACAGGGATGAACTGCACTAGCTTAGTTCGGGGAAGCTCTACACTGAGTACATAAAAATTACGTTTCAAACAACTTTGCGTTTAACGAGAACGAAAAACCACTGATTCTAACGACACTGGACATCGTGTTAAACTCCCATTTCACTGAATTCATTTGCCTTTATTCCACCTACATATTGCAACAACGCAATTAAAAATACCTTGAGAAGAAATAGGAAAAAAAAACATTTCCACACTACCGTACGAAGTCTTACACCCTTATGGGTGTGCAGCGAAAAGGAGATCCAACGACATACTGTATTTCTAGAATATATTTGGAGTGCAAACCACCCAAGCGTCTTTGAACATGCTCAAATACGATTCTTTCGGAAAGTAATGAAGGTAGGAAGATGGTAGTACGTTTAAGATTTAAGATGTAAACCGACGTACGTTAACAGTCCTCAGTGGCTCTAAAAAAACAGTATTGTTTCGATAGCACTTCAAAAGAGTATAGCGAGTGAGAACTTTTTAATGTTTGCAGGTAAACATCTAGAGAAAACAACCGGGACATATCTAAATGTGGGGTCGACATTGCCGCCGGCAGAATCAGCTTTCAGTCCGATAGGTCCTGTTTACGCAACAGCTGTAAATGTTCAGGCGGACGTAGCGCTCACTTCTGCCTCACTTTTCAGCATATTTATTTATTTATGTGAAATGTGTATCTACAAACATGTAAAAGAGTACATCCACTTCTATACGCTTTTGTAGATTTATCACATGCCTTTGCGAAAGTACATCGAACTATTCAAATATAGTTGTTTGAATGGTTTTTGATGAAAGTTACAAATCGTGACAAGACAGCAAAATTCTCGTACCTTCTGAACGTCTCCTTCAGTATTTGTTCACGCTATGTGGGACAAACTATACATAATGTAAGGGGCGTGAGGAATACCGCTGAGAGCTTAGCACAAAATTCCCCACTAGCTGGCACGGGCTAGTAGTTGCGCCGGCGCACTCGCCTGATCGATCTAAAGTGGAAAGGGGGGAGGAGTGAGGGGAGGGGGGAGGGACAGGGTGTCCACAGGATGCACGGATTGTGGCAGGGGGAGGGGAGGAGGGGCTGCTGCCAGGCGCCGACGGTGCCAACGACCTGCGCCTCGCTCCGCCATTGGCTGAAGCCGCGCTGCACCAGACGACAGCGCACAGTAGTTCGATGTGGAGACCCGGGCTACACTGCGCTTTAGCCTTGTCCCCGTTCCTGCCCCACAATACAGTAGAGCACTTGCCAACTTCGCCGCTGCGCTGCGCAAGTTCCGGAACTTTGTCCCCCTCCCTAGTCTCTCTCTCTCTCTCTCTCTCTCTCTCTCTCTCTCTCTCTCTCTCTCTCTCTGTGTGTGTGTGTGTGTGTGTGTGTGTGTGTGTGTGTGTGTGTAATTTCGATTTTTTTTTTTTTTTTACTTTGCCGTAGAGAATTGCTCTTGGGCTTTAATTATGCGAGTTCTTTTACAAGCCACACCGTCAAAAATCACGGACAGCCGTGTCTTTCTATTTACGACCAGCCGAGTCTTTCTATTTACGACGATCATGACCGACTTTTAGTGCAAAAATATTAGTTGACTACGATGTTGCATTTTTGTTTCGCGTATCAGTATTCCCGTTGCTACGGCTATATTCATGCGCTTTCAACTTTTCTACCCCTTTCTTCCAGTTCGAAAAACCAGTTTCGATGAAAGTTTTTTCCATTTTGTGAGAGGACTGAAAACGATTTTCTTCAAATATTTGTCTGCAAATTTTGCAAAAAATAACATCTTTTACCTTATTGTAATCGATCCATGCAAATTGCTGTTTCCAAGAGGGCTGATAACAGCGTTTTTTTCCGGGAACAGTCTTTTCTTTGTCACCGCTACAGTTCCGTCGCTATCTGTGTCTTTGTTGTCACACACAGAGCACCACTAACACTGTCTAGCTCCATCATCGCTAACGCTTGCCACATTGTCACATTTCTTCCTAATTATAAACTTGTCCATTTTAAACTGGACAGTAAGGGACAAAAGATTAACAACTGAACCGAGTCACAGTAAGACTAACTGACCACTGGCGATGCCCAGCTCCGGAATATTTACGTTCGCTGCCAACATTAGCTGCGGCCTGCGTAACAGAACTGTGCGCCTAACAAGAAGTAGCGATGCAACAATAGTGTTGATTATTGTCAGGGCCGGCTCTAGGGAGGGGCGAACCGTGCCATCGCCCAGGGCGGCAGATTTTTGGGGGCGGCAAATCCATCTTGCGTAAATGAAGGAATGTGAGAATAAATTGGAAATACAAATTATTAATAAAATCAAGGGTCTTATTGAAAATTACCTATGGTACAGAAACAGTGTGCTCTGATTTACGAAAGAAACGTTTCCTCCAACAAAAATGACTTAAAATGCACTGTAAACGCATCACTGACTGCAGCTTTGATCTTAAAGACATATTCACAACAAAGAGACGAATGAGTGTGATATGTGAAAATAAGGCGTCATGTATGAAATATATTGTGGGAAAAGTTGACTGTCGAAAAGGGGGGGAGTGCGGGGGGGGGGGGGGGGGGGGGGCGCTTAACATGTTCGCGCGGGGCAGCCAAATCCCTGCAGCCGGTGCTGATCTGTGTGGTGTTGTACTTAGTTATTGTCAATAGAATTTACAAAAATGAATGAAGATTCTTTAACGTTACCTAGTCCTTCTAGCGATCGCCATCAAATTCGCTGTCACTATTGCTCATTAGTTTCTTTTACAAGCTGCCAGAAGGTGCTGTGGGAGGAAGTAGAGCAGCCAAAGCGCTGCGAGCTCATGGTGAGCTTTAGTTCCCCGCATACCTCCGTACAGTAAAAGTGTGCGAATAGCACAGAAGCAGGGGACAAACCCTGTCACGACAGTTCGTCATACGCAGAGGTTGGAGGAGTAGCAGAAAGGAATACGCAATAGCTCGTAAAATCGGTATTTTTTTCCTACATACTATGCAAAAATGTATGCGCAAATTTTAACTAATTTCCCAGTAAAGGATGAAGTACGGGGGGGGGGGGGGGGGAGAGCGATGAGAAATGCGAATATGGGAGGAGGGGAGGAGGGGGCGAGGCCCATACTTTTCACTATTGGCGGGGGGGGGGGGGGGAGCACGAAGTACCTTGCCCCCCCCCCACTTTTACTCCTTTGTTTCAATTATCTTGTATGATAAACGCCACACAGCGTATCTGTATACTATTATTCACTTCCCTTCGTTCACTCTATTTCTCATTGACATTGTGTTCTTGACCACACATCGAAACGCGTTAGATTTAGGGGTCGCTCAGCCCTATCATCAGGTCCCTTACGTGACACCATACTCATGCGTGTCTCAAGTACTTGCTCAGAAACTAGATTGTGCACACCGTTCACTACGCTGTGCTGCTACTCAGCACGTGCATCACAATACAGATAATCAATTCTGGTAATAGATAAGAAAATCAAATCATTTTCTTATCAACTACGAAACATCTGAGCGTTTTCGACTTTATTATCTGGTTTATATATCTCTGTGGATGACAGGAGATTTGGAGTTCAATCCCCGGCCTGCCAACACTTGAGTAATGTCATGTCGCTGTCAAACTCGTAAATAACCACCTCACATCGTACTGAGACGATGTACTTCGTTGCCACCGATGGTTACGTTTTTAAAATATCTTCAAGTGACGGACTTTTCAGCATCATTGTTTTGATGTAATTCTTGTTCAAATTCAAATGGCTCAGAGCACTATGGGACTTAACATCTGAAGTCATCAGTCCCCTAGAACTACTTAAACCTAACTAACCTAAGGACATCATCACACACATCCATGCCCGAGGCAGGATTCGAACCTGCGACCGTAGCGGTGACGCGGTTCCAGACTGAAGCGCCTAGAACCGCACGGCCACACCGTCCGGCTGTAATTCTTGTTCTCTGTAGGCAGAGGAAGTAGTAAATGAAACTAAGGAAAAGTCTGGAAACATAATTGAAGCTCAGGGAGAAGAAATAAGAACTCCGGGGTTTGACGACCATATTTTAATTCGGTTACAGACGGCATGTCGGGAAAAACCGGTTGAACGGAACGGACGTGTCCTGAAAGGAGTTTCTCGGACGGAATCAACGAAAGTATGAGAATGTTAATGAAATATGAAAGGTGAAGGTGAAGGTGAAGGTGAAGGCTGTGACTCAACTCCTCGACCGGACTGTCACCAGGCATAGTGAGCGACAATGGGAGGGGAGGGGCCATTCCGTATCCTCGTGGAAGATCTCTCGGTACTCACTGCTGAAAGCACATCGACTAGAGCTGGGATCCTCTTGGAGCCGATAGAATGAGGAAAAATCCTTCGTGGGAGTGAAAGCGAAACCTTCGAGCCAGGAGTCAAACGCTCTACAGTCTACACACAAAACCGTCAGGGCGCTGGGTAATGTAACGTGGTCGACTTAAATCAGGCAATGCTGAGAGCATTAGATTTGGAAGTGGGGCGCTAAAAAATACGTGGCTATCTTCGCAGCAAAGTAATTTACGTACAAAGTTGGGCGCATATACAAAGCAGACTGGCTATAGCAAGGGACACATTTCTGAAAAGGACGAATTTGTTAACACCGAATATACACTGAAGCGCCACAGAAAACTGGTATAGGCGTGAGTTCTCAAATACAGGCAGAATTCGGCCCTTCGGTCGTGCACTTGGCCGCGAAAGGCATAGGTCCCGAGTTCGAGTCTCGGTGCGGCACAGAGTTTTAATCTGTCAGGAAGTTTCATATCAGCGCACACTCCGCTGCAGAGTGAAAATCTCATCAGTAAACGACCTAACAACTGCACCAGACACTTGTATATAGCCGTTGCAGTCAGCACGCTCACCTATTTGACGCCACTTCGGCGGCCGGCCCGTCGATAAAGAGATTAGGACAACACTAACAAATGGCTCTGAGCACTATGGGACTTAACATCTATGGTCATCAGTCCCCTAGAACTAAGTAGTTCTAACGAACCTAAGGACATCACAACACCCAGTCATCACGAGGCAGAGAAAAACTCTGACCCCGCCGGGAATCGAACCCGGGAACCCGGGCGCGGGAAGCGAGAACGCTACCGCACAGCCATGAGCTGCGGACACAACACTAACACCCAGCGCCTAAGTGTAGTAAATCTCCGATCTGGTCAGGAATCGAACCCGGAGCCCCCACGATCTACTAGAAGATCACGGGCTGCGCGCCACGTTTTGTAAAACACTGGAGAGGGAAATAATAAACAAGTAGCGAGAAATTGATTCCGTTTAATGTGTTAATTGTTACAGACTTTTTTAAAGGTAAAAAAATCCGTCGCTACCCATACAGCAGGATTCAGAAATAACATCAGAGTCTAGCGGAGTATCTCTGACTAGTGCACTAGAAGTATGCAATGAAAAACACGACCTAAGGAAACTGTTTCCTCCTGAAATCTCTACATGTGTCTTTACATTACACATATTTCAAGCAGATTAAATATCCTACGTTTGCGTCATGTTTTTTTGCTGCTCTTTCGCTTTCCCTTCCGAATCATCGCACACCCTGTTTTCATCTTCAGCTCTTAACAATACTATGCGAATAGCGCAGCACGAATACTCGTTATCAGCCAAGTAAAATTCTCTCTGTGCCAATACATGACGTCGCCATGTTCTCAAAACCATTCCCTGTGTCAGGAACACAGAAATTAAATTCCTTTTAAACTTCGAATAACTACTAATGGCTCACCGTCACAATAGTTATATTTTCTATATTATTGCCTGCAGCTCTCTGTTGTCAACCACAGCCTCCCCTTGTTTACAGAGTCCTCTACGTAAAGCGTTTAACAGCCGCTGTCACTTATTTCAATATTTTATTTCATTATCTCCCCATATACTAAAGACTGCTTCAAATATGCTATACATTATTATTATTTATTTGTGTTGGTAATTATATGTAATTATTCTCATAATTTCTCAGATGTACACTGTTGAACCTGAAGTACGCATAGATACTGAGAATTTTATTTTAAATATCTTTGTTGTGTATTGTTCCTGGTCCGATGAAAGAGGTGAGGCTAAATAAATAATCACTTGGGTGCTGTATAACGAAGTCTTACCATATAGCATATCACTGCCCTTATAAAAATGCCTACCTGCTGTTCACCGTATTTACGAATCTCATACACAGGGAACTTGTGTTGTCGGGGTGTCAGCCGTAGCGCAATCCTCGCTTGGCTCGGATCCCAGCGTGGGGAGGGCAGATACGTGCAGCCGCAGGTTAAATGCATCAGCTGGTGAATTAAAGAGACTGCAGCACAAACTACACGCGAACATTGCGTCATTTTAAGTTCCGCGGGAAGCTGACTGATGAGGTAGGAATACATAACGCAATGTTTACTTCTGTGACGATAAACAGAGTATAATTCTTTGCGTAGTACGGAAAAATGAAGGTCCCTACACACCACCGACCGACCGAACGACCGACCGACAAACTGGGCGCCTGTTGGCGCTTTCGCCAACCGACCGTCCAACTTATTTTGTCGGGCGGTCGGTCGGGTGCGACCACCCCAAAACTAAACTAAAAAATTCCACCCATTGTGCCGTGTGTATTAATAGCACTGCCGTACAAGCCGCCAGACAAAAGTTCGTCTTTTGTTACTGTGCGCGTAGTAAATGCTATTCTAATATACCGGGTGATCAAAAAGTCAGTATAAATTTGAAAACCGAATAAATCACGGAATGATGTAGATAGAGAGGTACAAATTGGCACACATGCTCGGAATGACATGGGGTTTTATTAGAACCAAAAAAATACAAAAGTTCAAAAAATGTCCGACAGATGGCGCTTCATCTGGTCAGAATAGCAATAATTAGCATAACAAAGTAAGACAAAGCAAAGATGATGTTCTTTACGGGAAATGCTCAACATGTCTACCATCATTCCTCAACAATAGCTGTAGTCGAGGAATAACGTTGTGAACAGCACTGTAAAGAATGTCCGGAGTTATGGTGAGGCATTGGCGTCAGATGTTGTCTTTCAGCATCCCTAGAGATGTCTGTCGTTAACGATACACTTGCGACTTCAGGTAACCCCAAAGTCAATAATCGCACGGACTGAGGTCTGGGGGCCTGGGAGGCCAAGCATGACGAAAAGTGGCGGCTGAGCACACGATCATCACCAAACGACGCGCGCAAGAGATCTTTCACGCGTCTAGCAATATGGGGTGGAGCGCCATCCTGCATAAACATCGTACGTTGCAGCAGGTGTTTATCAGCCAGGCTGGGGATGATGCGATTCTGTAACATATCGGCGTACATCTCACCCGTCATGATGGCAGTTTTGCTGTCCAGCGTCATCTGTCGGACATTTTGTGAACTTTGTTTTTTTGGTTATAATAAAACCCCATGTCATTCCAAGCATGTGTGTCAATTTTTAACTCTCTATCTACATTATTCCGTGGTTTATTAAGTTTTCAAATCTATACTGACCTTTTATTACCCTGTATATGGGACAATGCGATACGGATGAAACTTTAATGACGGTGATCCTGGACAAACAGAGATTAAGATGTTTGTCAGACACGAAGTGTGAGGAGTACAGCAATACAGATGCAAGAAATGATGCAAGTTTTTCATTTTGTAACGAATCCGTAATGGTTTCATGCGGCACATAGTTAAAACAAATACATTTTATGAATAGAAGTCCGTCCACCTTCTGTACGGTTTTTAGGATTTACTTTCGATATTTTTCGGGAGTGAAATTTAAAAACCGAAACATACATAGGAAGATCCTAGATTTCATTTCCGATACGTATCGAAAGTGAAACCTAAAAACTGTAATATAGCCATACAATGGACTTTTATTCACAAAATGTATCGTTGTTAAAAAAGTGCTGCCTAAATCCAAGCCTTCTGTTATGAAGAGCGAAGTACAGGATTTATTTTAACAGTTGCTAGATGCTTTCATTTTTTATACATCTTTTGCTGCATGTATTAGATGATGTGCGTCACCACCATTTGTAATCTTTTTTCTATGTGAAACGAGTTTCAGAAACTAACACAGGTGTCTTATGCTACATACACAAATAAATAGAAAATTTACATGAACATCCTTTGAGGAATTTACAACCGCACTGAATTTGAGGTCCTCGTAACTTCTATCAGCGGCTAGAAACCGCAACATAACTAACAGCCTGCGCTCGCAGTTTACGGCCTCTCTCATGATTGTATTGTTTTTCGTTAACAATGGTTTGATGATAGCTGGATGACGTTTAGTAGTTCCGAAGTGCGTGTTTCATTCATTCTCAGATAATTACGAAAATCACTGGCTCCCTGCTGCGTAAGTAACGAAGCGTGGATGATACTTTTTTTTCCATTTTGGTCTTATTAACTCTAAACCGGCCAAGGCAAAATCCAGTTTTTGTTCCTGTATAGAACCAAACGGGATCTCGTAGAACTTAGTCTCAATGAACGAAAGATAAATCACAGCAACAGTCGGTCGGAGACGCGTGTAGGCTGCGTCGAAATTCATCGGTCGGTAAAATGGTGCGTGTATAGGTAAACATTATCGCCCCGGCATGCGCAGTTTGGCAGACCGTGAAAATGTCGTGGGGCAACTGCAAAGACGGGCACATTTCGTGTACGGTGCTAGCAAACAAATCATTTCACAGGGAAGGTGTCTCCGACAACCAGCCCCCTTCCCCGACGCACCAGGTGTGCAGAACCAGTCTCTGCGTGCCTACACACACACAGACAGACAGACACACACACACACACACAGACACACACACACAGACAGACACACACACACAGACGAGGGGGGGGGGGGGTAAGCGCGCAGATGTCACACACGCAACTGGTGCGGCCAGCCTCTTTAACCCTCTAGAAGCACGTGACCTGCTCCCCTACAGCTGCTCCGGCCATTCAGGTCTCTTTAACACCGGCTCAACATTCAGCCAGGTCACAGCCTGCTGAGGAAAATGGGAAGCAGGACGGGAGATTACCGTTTTAGTAGTAGTATTCGTCCGCGTATCACTTCTACATCTCATGACATTACAGCACAAGAACAACAAAAACAACATAGTTCACATACAGAGGTAACTACAGACTTATCGGACAAGTAGTCGGTAGTCACCTTATAGTGCCAACCATCTCGGCAGTTGCCTGAAATAACTTAGGGAAACCACTGAAAACGTCAAATCCTTAATCACTGTGGCTGGATGAAGGGGGTAATTCCAACCCTCCCAAATACAAGGCCAGCCTTTTCAAAACACTGCTACTTCGCTCTGTTTATCCTTGGCGCGCAATACAGTTTTGCAAAGAATTTATTAAATATGAGTAATATAAAAACCTAGTGCTGCACTCCTTTTTTTTACTACCCACCATTGCGCGCAATGTGTGTCCTTTCAATACTACTACTACTACTACTACTACTACTACTACTACTACACTCCAAACAAAAAACTTATTTTATATTAATCAACATTTTAAGACGCCAATACGAAAAACCCAAGCTTCGACACTTCTATACTGCCTACATTTCGAAGCGCACAAATTAGCAATTTGTACACTTTCAACAACTTTTCAGCTATCTCACCCCGCTGCTAATTCGCTCACGTTTAATTGAATGCCGGCCGCAGTGGGCGTGCGATTCTAGGCGCTACAGTCTGGAGCCGAGCGACCGCTACGTCGCAGGTTCGAATCCTGCCTCGGGCATGGATGTTTGTGATGTCCTTAGGTTAGTTAGGTTTAATTAGTTCTAAGTTCTAGGCGACTGATGACCTCAGAAGTTAAGTCGCATAGTGCTCAGAGCCATTTGAACCATTTTTTAATTGAATATTAAGAGAAATTTTAGTGTATATCACATCATCGTACATAGCAGTTATCTTAAAAGCAGTACTGCATGGCCACCAAAGCCAACCGACCTCACTGCACTATTATTTGCTGTGTTGATCAATAACATGTTTCTACATGGGGGGAAATCCGACGAAGTAGATTCGGCCCGCTTTTTTAAAATAATGAAGGAAAGGACTGCAGACACAAGTTACTATTAGCAACACTTCGTCTGTCCACAGTCTACACGAACCGCAAAATATACAGGGTGTACATAAAGTCCAGGAACACATTCAATTATTTATTGCACAAGACCCAAACATTGTCCAGATATCATACATATGTCATTTAAAGAGGAACGCTGATTTTTTTTTCATGTATACCGCCACAGCTTAGTTTGATAATTTGCCGAAAGTCAGCGCTAGTCGCAAACATAGCGAGTTCAGGTGCGGAGCTAGCTTTCTGTGTGTTGGAGTTCGACAAAAACGTGTGCTACGGCATGTTCAACGGATGTTTAGAGCCAAGTACGGTAAAAAGCCACCAGCAAGGAATGCCATTCACCACTGACACAACAAATTCGTTACGACGGGTTGCTTGTGCCCGGGTTGCTTGTGCCCGACAAAGAGAGCGGGAAGCGACTGCCACAGTCGACGGTGCCATGCTGGGACGGGTATGGCAAGAATTCGATTACCGTATTGATGTTTGCCGGGTTACTCACAAAAAAAAAAAAAAAAACTTTCAGAGTTTCTCTTCGAAATGCAATATATATGACATGCGTAGAATGTTTAATTCTTGCGCAATAAATAATTGCAAGTGTTCCCGAACTTTATGTATACCCTATATTATTGGGGGGGGGGGGGCGCAGGAAGAGAGCATTTTCTAGCACAAGCTGTAAAAAGTAATTGACAAGAAAATCAAACAAGTAACGATCCGTTAGTTGGCTTATCAGCAATCGCTGACCGTTCGATATATCCTGAGAACAAGGCTTCTATTAATGTTCCTCCTTTAGAATGATATTCTACCTTAAACATCCTGAACACTATTCACTTAGAGTTTTAGCGACGACTGCTGACTCTGCCGACAGAGTTAGCAAAAAAATGGTTCAAATGGCTCTGAGCACTATGGGACTTAACATCTATGGTCATCAGTCCCCTAGAACTTAGAACTACTTAAACCTAACTAACCTAAGGACATCACACAACACCCACAGAGTTAGCAGTAGTGGCTTACGCTGGAGTACAGTGACGCATAGTCACACGTCATCGTAATCTGCACTTACTGCATATGCTGTCTGTGGATAACAGCCGCAGCACTTGGTGGATTTTCCGCATGTGAAAAAAAAGGGGTAACGCGCGCTCGCTCGCTCGCTCTCTCTCTCTCTCTCTCTCTCTCTCTCTCTCTCTCTCTCTCTCTCTCTCTCTCTCTCCCCTCCCCCCGCCTCCCCATGGTCTACAGGACAAACACACCAAACACGCGTAATTGTCTGTCAGCGCAGAAGTACTAATGAGCAAAAACACTGAACTTACTCCCAGCACGAGGCAGAGAGAAACTGTCGCCATCTGTTCTCAGAAAGGGCGATAAGTTTTTCGGTGGAAGCCCTCTAATCAGAAGACTATCTCATCAGCATAGTTACGCATTGTTTAACCCATTGGTATACAATGCAGTGTGCAGCCGTCACAGTAGTTCAGTGTATTGCAGTACCCGACACAGCACTGCAGACTTTTCTGTAGCTCGCTGCTTTCTGTAATAATTCTGCAGTCATACCATTAGTTGCATGTTTGTGAAATCGAGACACTAATCTGAGCTTGTTTCGTGAACTCAGTAAGGAACAACATGTCTCCCCTATGAAGCAGAAGCTGCGAGAATTCTGCGTTTATTGGAAGAACTTTAAGTATCTCAAATAGCCTGTGACAATGCGATGCGTCATTAACTGATGAAAACAGTAGTGTTGTGGACAACGAGGAAACGAAGTACGTAAAAAACAAAAACAAAAAAAACCGCACGTAGTGATGCAAGGGACGTGTGCCGATGAGGCATCAAAGCCTGTTTCAGTCTTATGAGCCGGCCGCGGTGGTCTCGCGGTTCTAGGCGCTCAGTCCGGAACCGCGCGACTGCTACGGTCGCAGGTTCGAATCCTGCCTCGGGCATGGATGTGTGTGATGTCCTTAGGTTGGTTAGGTTTAAGTAGTTCTAAGTTCTAGGGGACTGATGACCTAAGATGTCAAGTCCCATAGTGCTCAGAGCCATTTGAACCATTTTTTCAGTCTTATGAGACGATATGCCGATACGTATGAGGAGATTTATTTATGTCTGCTGGACACAGGAATGTTACATGAAAGGGTAATTTACCACATATTGGATCCAGCATTCAACACGGAAATGTGGACAATGTTCTGGCTAATGTGGCGGAACAGCTCTTGAACACTAACTGTCCCTGTCGTGCCCTGGGGAAGGCCTTCATTCTCGATAACCAGTTTCGGTAATCAGTTAACATCTTCAGATCTCGGAGACAGGCTATTGCACATTTCTTACAATAGCAACAAAAGTACTCTCTCGAATGAATTGGCAGGCACGTAACAGACTACAAGACTGTGCATCGACATGTCAAAATTAAAACAACGATATACACGGTTATTCATCACGTACATCTGTCTTATGCCAGTGATAACAGGGCACACGTTGCAGCCAGTGCGCCGCTAGACTAAGAAGTATAAAATTATTGCTCTTAGTCCCAAACAGATTCCTAAAGTCGCACATGCAGTCCTGAAAATTTGTGTTCGTGAATTTTTAATAGCGATAACAATACTTGCAAAATTTAAAATGAAAAACTTGAGCCGCATGCAACGGATAACTGATGCATATGTAGTTTACCTTCGAGTCAGCAACAATTTCACTGCTCTGCAAATGGTATCCACTGCCGAGTGATTTTTCTCGACGAAAGACACTATCTACGCTCTTTGCCATTATCTACGGGACGTGACACACGTTTCTTGTTTTAAATTGTACGAAACTGCCATAGCTATTACAAATTCACAAGCACAGACTTTTAGGACTATCTGTATGGGGTTGGCAATTTGTATGCGGCTACGGAAAATAATTTTATACATTAGTCTGGCTTAAAAACGTGGTTTATTAAAAAGTCATTTTATTTAATAATTATTTGATTTGTGTGTGTGTGTGTGTGTGTGTGTGTGTGTGTGTGTGTGTGTGTGTGTGTGTGTGTGTGTGTGTGATATTTTCGTCGGTTTCAAACATTTTGACGGGATTCCGACAGCGACATGTGGTATATTTCATGTGTACTTCAGTTTCTTACTCCAATGTAGATCTCGTGAAAAGACGGTGAAGGTAAAAATAAGAATAGACGGTGAAGGTAAAAATAAGAATAGACGGTGAAGGTAAAAATAAGAATAGAGTTCAAACGGAGGCTTAGCAGCGGTCTTTCTTACGGCGAAGCATTCCGGACTGGAACAGGAGAAGGGGGAAAGAGCAGTGGTACACAAAGTGCCCTCAGCCACACATCAGATACGAAAGTGAGTTGTTATTGCCCTGTCATCCGTTCTGAGCTATATTGCAAGTCTCAATCCTCTAGCTGATCAGAAAGTCAGTCCAAAGTCAATTACAAAATTTGTAGAGGACAGACAGACAGACAGACAGACAAGAAAGCGACCTAATAGAAACATATTAGAAAGAGATCCCTAATATAGAAAACAACGAAACAAAGAGTCACCGGGAAGGACGTCTATGGGTTCAAGGCTGGTCGTTAATGATGTAGATGCAAGAATTATACTAAAATGAAGGGTATAGCTGACATGAGAACTGTAGCACCTAGCGGAATTTTCGTGACTATCAACTACAACAGTAACCACAAAAAATCTTAACATTTATTTCCGTAGATATGTGACAATTTAGCAGGTTTCAACGACTACATAATAAAATATTTCTATTTTAAGTTTGCACCCTATATCCCCGAAAAACTTAAGAAAGTTCTTGAGTTTCTTGGGGATATTTGTTAAGTACACCTATCAACGGTGGTGGAAAAAAAAACTGGATGTTATGTCTTATGAAATTACGATAGGGTTCACGAAACACTACACACTACTTTCTTTCCCTCATGATTGTACTCTATGTTCGGCGACTTATCTGCAAAGAAACCTATTCCCATTTGTATTTCAAATAAAATGAAATATCTTGCGCGCACCGAATAGTGCTAGAGTTAAAATGACCATCATTGCATCTTTTTCATCTGAACTTTGGCTCGAATAATGAATGACTCACGCTCAGAAAATATTTTTTAAGGAGTATTTTGTGTGGCTGGTGACTGGTAACTCCACGGTACTCGAGTAACTTAACTGTACATTTGCACAGCTATATGTTTTCTTTATTCAAGAACCTACTTCGATCACTTTAGGACATTCAAGTTATCTAGATCGACATTTTTGAAGACAACCTCACGTTACGATAGACTGAAGCTGTCCTTACGAAACACTTCTACATTACACATCTCAATCGATGTAACTTTGATACTGTCATAAACTGTTCGAAATTGGTTATTTAAAAAAGACATTTTAATTTCTTTTTGATCTGTACAATGACCCGAAATGCGTGACAGTCACGTCGATCAGTTGTAGAATTTTGGAACATGTATTATGTTCGAGTATAATGACTTTTCTGGAGACTAGAAATCTACTCTGTAGGAATCAGCATGGGTTTCGAAAAAGACGGTCGTGTGAAACCCAGCTCGCGCTATTCCTCCACGAGACTCAGAGGGCCATAGACACGGGTTCACAGGTAGATGCCATATTTCTTGACTTCCGCAAGGCGTTCGATACAGTTACCCACAGTCGTTTAATGAACAAAGTAAGAGCATATGGACTATCAGACCAATTGTGTGATTGGATTGAAGAGTTCCTAGATAACAGAACGCAGCATGTCATTCTCAATGGAGAGAAGTCTTCCGAAGTAAGAGTGATTTCAGGTGTGCCGCAGGGGAGTGTTATAGGACCGTTGCTATTCACAATATACATAAATGACCTTGTGGATGACATCGGAAGTTCACTGAGGCTTTTTGCGGATGATGCTGTGGTGTATCGAGAGGTTGTAACAATGGAAAATTGTACTAAATTGCAGGAGGACCTGCAGCGAATTGACGCATGGTGCAGGGAATGGCAATTGAATCTCAATGTAGACAAGTGTAATGTGCTGCGAATACATAGAAAGAAAGATCCCTTATCATTTAGCTACAATATAGCAGGTCAGCAACTGGAAGCAGTTAATTCCATAAATCATCTGGGAGTACGCATTAGGAGTGATTTAAAATGGAATGATCATATAAAGTTGATCGTCGGTAAAGCAGATGCCAGACTGAGATTCATTGGAAGAATCCTAAGGAAATGCAATCTGAAAACAAAGGAAATAGGTTACAGTACGCTTGTTCGCCCACTGCTTGAATACTGCTCAGCAGTGTGGGATCCGTACCAGATAGGGTTGATAGAAGAGAGAGAGAAGATCCAACGGAGAGCAGCGCGCTTCGTTACAGGATCATTTAGTAATCGCGAAAGCGTTACGGAGATGACAGATAAACTCCAGTGGAAGACTCTGCAGGAGAGATGCTCAGTATCTCGGTACGGGCTTTTGTTGAAGTTTCGAGAACATACCTTCACCGAAGAGTCAAGCAGTATATTGCTCCCTCCTACGTATATCTCGCGAAGAGACCATGAGGATAAAATCAGAGAGATTAGAGCCCACACAGAAGCATACCGACAATCCTTCTTTCCACGAACAATACGAGACTGGCATAGAAGGAAGAACCGATAGAGGTACTCAGGGTACCCTCTGCCACACACCATCGGGTGGCTTGCGGAGTATGGATGTAGATATCGATGTAGAAGGTTTAACGCTGATCTTAACAGCTCTTATACAGAACACAGAGTCCAAGATATTTCAGTAAGTTTTCAGCAAGCGGTGATACGCATAAAAATTAATACTAGCTTGTAATCATGTTTTTTAACGTCATTAAGAATGTTGTACCGAGGTTGCCTACTCGGAAAGTGTAGAACACGCAACGAGAGCGAGATACAGCTGTTACTGAGGAGAGAAACTGTGAGCTGTGTGGAAACGTTAACCGTACACCAGCTTTGCCGTTTGGCATTTACCAAGATGAGCCGCGCGCTGGGCGTGGTTTCCTCGTAAGGCAATGCCGGCGGATCGGGTTGCGGCGGCGTGCACTAGTTGAGGCGGCGGCCGCGTGGGAGCGCTGGCGACGGTGACGCGCCGCGAGCCGGCCGGCCGTGACGTCACCGCGTCTTCCGGCGTGCGCCGGCGATGTGGGCCGAGAAATTAAGAACGCGGCCAATGGCCAGCGCCGCCCCCTCACGTCGACGCCGCTTCAATTTGTCAGGCAGCCGACGCGGCACGTCCGCAGCCCGGACGTCTATTCTCGCTCGCATTCATCTTACCACAGACTTCACGAGACACTACCCGGATACCTCTTCTTCATCCTCAACCTGTCAGCGGGGTAGATGCTCGATTCTCATCCCTGCGTAACGTCTACATCTGACCTCATTAATAATTTGTTTCACAAAGATTTTATATCCCTATAATTAAAATCACTGTCAGTAACACAACAACGCTTCTAAGCGACAGCACGGTCATGCTGCATATCAAAGGAATTCGTGACTGAATTAAGGATTTTTTTTTTTATATGGAGGACCATAAAGAAGTAACTTCAGATGTGCTCCAGGGGCCCTTGCTGCTCTGTTGTACATTAGTAATAGGTCTGCGACCTATCCTAGGATGTTGATTAACTGGGTCACATAGGACTAATATTGGCTACTGAATGTACGTAGCGACGGACAGCACAATTAATCACTAGTATGACTGTCTCATGGAAATCCTGGAAAACTGAACCGTCAGACGGTTTAAGGTCTGAACTATAAAGTTTCGACAACCAGTAGGAGTGTAACACAGTTCCTCTAGCGATCGCACTCGTATGGACCGTAGAAACAAGTTCAGTCGAAATACTGAGCGCCCAGAAGTATGAAGACATTCTTACCCTGGGCTACGCCAATGCTACGGAAAGACACCACCTGTGGTATAAAGCGGAGTTGGCGTTCCTGTTCCAAGACCAGACACCGAAAAAGAAGGCCCGCTACCAATCTTTCTCTTTAATTATTTCCTTTACATTCGATTCCATGCCTGTAGTTTTTATTACCTTTTCATACTGTACTTGAGCTGTTACTTACTGAAATACCCGAAAATATTAACAGACGTTGAGAGGTAAATAAATAGTGAAATATTGACACGAGTTCTCACAGGAGGCCAAGCCTATCATGGCGATATTTTCAAACAACAAAAAACATCTTTATCCATATTCCTCACGATACCATACGGTGTATGGCGGAGGGTACCTTGTTCCACTACGAGTCATTCCTTCTGTTCCACTCGCAAATAGGACGAGGGGAAAACGACTATCTATATGCCTTCGTTAGCGCCTTAATTTCTCCTACCTATGCGGTCCTTACGCGAAATGTACGGTGCCGGCAGCTGATTCGTTCTCTAGTCAGCCGTAAATGGGTGTTCTTTAAATTTTTCGAATACTCTTTCGCGGAAAGAATGTGGTCTTCCCTCCAGATTCCCATTTCAATTCACGGAACATTACCGTGAAACGCTCACGTGATTTTCGAACCTACCGGTAACAAATGTAGCAGCACGCCTCTGAAGTACATTGATGTCTTTCTTTATTGCGACCTAGTGAGGATTCCAAACACTCGGGCCGTACTCGAGAACGTGACGCACTAGTGTTTTGTATGTGGTCTTTTTGACAGATACTCTACACGTTCCTAGCATTCTCCCAATAACCCGAAATCGACCATTCACCTTCCCCACAATCGATCTTACGTGCTCGTTCTATTTCACAGCCCCTTGCAGCACATCACTGAGTTCGAATATTACAGGCTTACTCACCTTCATTAAGTGACATTTTTCCCCACTCCCAGAGTAAGCAGGCATTAACCACTATTAGTAAACGGAAGACGCGCATCCTGGATCTAATGATCCAATAAACCACATATTTCCTATAATTGTAATTCCAGTTGTAATCTTACTTAAATGCCAAGATTGTTTATGCTACATAATTCCATTCGCTAAAGTGTGACGGCATTACTTATCGGGATAACTAAGCATGGGAATTTCAGTACAGAGGCATGTTGCAAAAAAAATGCTCCACACTTTTGTCAGTTTCGGTGACGTAATATCAGTGATTCTCTCTATTCTACTTACAAGCACATTTGGTCGTGCATGTGCTTGTTCCTCTTGTGCAGTACAAGTGTTATCACTAAAGACTTAGCAAGAGTTTGGATTGTGGAAGGACACATCCCTGCATTTGTTTTTAGCGATTTAGGAAAACTTTGGAAAACCAAAATCTGTGTAGCTCGACAGGCCATCCTCTAGAATGTGGGTCCAAGATATTACCAATGCTCCACCTCGTAAACATGATTGTAAAAAATATTGTACGTAAAAATTTTTTCTCCGCTTGTGAGCGCGAGTAAAATGAAATAAAACGCAGCTGCCGTATAACTCTTTCTCATCAACAAGTAGGTAATCCAATGGTACCCACAGTGGCTATTCTTAGCAGTCAGACACTGAAGTAAATGAAAAATTTTCTAACAAAACGCGTCCACTGCGCGTTTTTTAACTAAGAGAAAAAGAGAGGTGGTGGGCATTCTTTTTTGGTATCCAGTCTTGGCACGGGACTACTAAACTGCGCTCTATAACACATATGAAGGTGTCTTTCTGTAGCATTGGCGCAGCCCAGGGGAAGAATGTCCACATACTTATGGGCGCTCAGTATCTGACACTATTATGAGCCGTAACAATCAGTATCTGACACTATTATGAGCCGTAGCAATAAGCAGGCATTGCGAAAATAGTGTTGATTCTACATCTACATCCATACTCCGCAAGCCACCTGACGGGTTGTGGCGGAGGGTACCTTGAGTACCCTTATCGATTCCCCCTTCTATTCCAGTCTCGTATTGTTCGTGGAAAGGATTGTCGGTATGCCTCTGTGTGGGCTCTAATCTCTCCGATTTATCCTCATGGTCTCTTCGCGAGATATACGTAGGAGGGAGCACTATACTGCTTGACTCCTCGGTGAAGGTATGTTCTCGAAATTTCATTGTCATGTACTGCTAGCACCTACGGTAAGTTCAGTTGTTCACCAGTGAATGAAAATATCAGAATATGTTAAACCTCTGACTTCTGTATCCTCAAAGTTGGCAATTATTCTTATGGCTACTGAAACGTTTTAGCAGTTTTTCCATTTGACTTTTCACCAAAATGCACACCTAACAACTTGGAACTTTACCTTAAATAATAATTTAAACTCTGATGACGATCATTGACTTCTCACTATTCACTGGCACAGCAGAAACACTATAAAAGACAGCAGACGGATGTTATCAAGTTTTCCAATCAGTTAGCACACCAAATTCAAATACGCGTGAGCGCGCTCTCTCTCTCTCTCACTCTCTCTCTCTCTCTCTCTCTCTCTATTACGATGTTTCCACAGCGGACTAGAACGAACAGCCCTACCTCTCACGGTTCAGGCGCCCGCTGCTCATCGCACAGCCGACCTTGACATGAATGATACTGCAAGTGGCAGCCGCCTTGCTGCCAACCTCACAGCACCAAACGGCCACCCGAGTTACTAGCAACACACACACACACACACACACACACACACACACACAGACAGAGAGAGAGAGAGAGAGAGAGGGAGAGAGAGAGAGAGAGAGAGAGAGAGAGAGAGATTGATTGATTTGGTACAAGTTTCAGTCGTCTGGGAATTCAAATTTCTTATTTTTATCCACAATTTTCAGTTTCGTTTTTCTCGGCAATACACTATAGCCGCCATAATTAAGAACATGACTCAGAAACAAATTCTGGATGCTATTGCAGCCTTGACCTTACTCTATGAGATTACTAGATGGATCTCTCAAGGTACCTTTGCAAGGTGATTTGAAAGTGATAATGGTCGAAGTGCTATTAACTATTTCTTGCGTGTAGGCCAAATAAATAGGTAACTCGGATGAAATAAGTAAGAGTTCGTGTAACAATGATGATAATGCACTGAATTCGAGGTCATCTTTGCTGAAAAACTGCATTTACAAAAAATTCTTACTGAAGATTTCATAAAAATTGCGTTTGCTACTACTCCCTGACAGACTCTCATAGTTTTTTTTCCCCCTTTTATATGGTAACAAGTTTCGACTAAACACATATGCTCTCAGTAATTACTGTCAGAAAGGTGGATAAAATGGCTCATAAGAATATGTATTACAATGTAATGAAGAATGAAAAAGCATAGATAAGCTCACAATCGCCAGCATGAGACAGCATCAAAGTAGGAATACCTTCCAAGTATGTGGCAATTTATTCTTTTCGAGAGAGATTAATAAGAAAATTTCTCCTGAATAAAATCACAGTTTACAAAATCACAGCTTTTGCAAAGGCACAATATTATTCGCGAAGTTAAACCGTTTGGCTGTTCCACGGCCGTTACGAAACCGCTTTCCGTCTCCCTTGCCGCTGTATTAACTGCATAGCTAACCTGTTTCACCCGACCCACGGTGCTTCGTGTGAACACGTAGCTGGTGCTATGACGTCATCTGTCGAGAATATCTCAAACGCTTTCCTCGGAGCGTCAAAACGACCTCGAGTGAACAATGAACTGCTGATGTAACGTTAGTTTTAGTAAGCGCTCATTTTCGAGAGGAAGCTTTCTGTTTAACAAAACCAGCGAGCGTTTGTGGACACCGTTTCAGCAAAATCTACACAGGATTGTAAATGAGGGGCTTGCAATACGCGGTCAGTGCATAGATGTAACCAAAAGATGGCGCAAGAAAGGTTCAAAGAATTTGCTATCTGGTATGGATTAGACCTCGTGTTTCATTAGAGCAGTGCCCTTTGCCCTTAAGCTCATCCGTATATTTTAGCCACGATACCCCTTTCGAAGAAGGTCAACTTGTACAAGTAGCGACGCAAAACTATTATTGCAAAATGCGCAGACGACAATTTCACAGACGGGAAGTGTACACGAGGGTTTCACAAAGAGTACCTGTATAGCGTAGACAACAGTGGTAAAGAAGATGCCAAATAACACGTGCGTGTTAATGTTTCTACTTGGAAACAGAATAGGGGTTATCTGAATCACAATGCAGTTCACTGCATGTTTGTAGGGGAAGCAGCTCATGCGGTAGCGCTACTTGAGGTCACGCCCATCCCAATAGGATCACCGCCAGTGCGATATTCGTACCGACAGCTTCCACACGCGTTCTTCTAGCGAGCTAGCAGATGTGGCCAGAATTATGGCTGCTCCCTGCAGTCGACCCCAGTAAGCTACGCAGGTGTATCTGCAAAAATATCGATGTTGGGAGTTTAAACATACATGTTTCAATGACGATGCTGAAATCTTTGAATCAAACATCGATGATAAAGCCAAGAAATCCACCTTCAATGTTGAAAAAAATCTATTTGTTACCACTAGCAATAATTTATTCTTCGAAAAGTGCATGATACAGTGCTGTCTTAATTTTTATTACGACCGGTTTCAGGCATTGATTTGTCTCCAGGTAGGAAAGAATCCAGTCACGTCACATGTCATACTCGTCTTTACATACGCAGAACAACTTAAACATAGTCAAAATGTGTAAAACAGTTATCATCAATTACAAATAACAAGCCATGTGAATCTCACAAGCGATCGAGTTTGAGGTTATCGCTTACCACTGATAAGACACACACTGCCTTATTACTGGAAATGTTTTATCTTTTACACATTTGACGATATTTAATTCAGTCTTCGTATATGGAGACAGATGATGAAATGTTACGTTGTAACTATATTCTCTCTCATCTGGAGGATGGAGAGTGAACGAAACCGGTCGTTTGTAAGCTAGTATTATAAGACAGAAAGGAGGGAGCTTCACAAGGCTGATGTTCACGGAGGGGCTGCAACTGTGAAACCCTTAATAAAGGAACCCAGATCAAAGCTGCGAAAAACGAGATGCCACAACCATACAACCTGGACATTTGGTGGCAAACACTGTAGTATGGTCCAATGAATTATCGTTTACATTGTCGCCTACGAACGGGCGGGATTATGCTTCTAAAAAGCCTACGATCAGAGCTGCCTGCTTTCTTACAGTGAAGCGTGGCGGAAGTTCCTTTATGATTTCGGCGGCTATATCGTGGTATTCAGCTGGTTCTAGCATTAGCCTCACTGGTCGTATTACTGCGAATGATATCTCCACATTCTCGACAGAGAAGTGCTTACTATGACTAGCATATTACTGTCAAACACTGCCATATTCCAATATGATAATGCGCCCATATACACACACCCAAAAAGGCGTAAGTTTGGTTTGCGTAGCATCAGAATAGCATCAAACATCTTCCCTGGCCGGCACAATTGCCAGACCTCAACGTCATTGAAGCGTTATGGGGCGTTTTCGAACAGAATGTGTCTGACTTCCAGGACCAGGAACTAGTGGATGTTCTGCTACAAGAATGGGAGAACATTCCTTTAGAAACTATTCAGACACACTACGAATCTATTCCGCGAAAAATTGGAACTGTGCTCAAATCACTGGGTGCCTCACTCCTCATTGATGACTAAATATTTTGTATATGTAAGGTGTTCATATTATTCTGTCCACTTTCTCTATACGCTGTTAAATGTCGCTCGAAGGAGGAGGGGGGGGGGGGGGGGGGGGGGAAACCAACAGAGTAACAACACATTTGAAACTTGTCGAACATTCGAAGGTATGGGGACTGGGGCAACATTTTGAAATAAGAAAGTCAAGAACATTAGCTATTCTTTAAGTTAAGCGTGGACTAAAGTCTTTCATTATTGACTCGGCTCATGCCTTCGTGGTATCAAGTAGTGTATACCAGTACTGTCTGGATTTTTACTTGTTAAAATTTACACTTCGAATCACCTTGTTCAAAGTGTAGTATCCAAGTGATCTGCTAAGAAAAGAATCATAGGTCAAACTACCAGCCGCAGATGCTGCAGATTCGGAAAGATGTTTATGAATTTTGCGGCCTGTAGAAGTAGCTACATGCGAAATTTGCGTAAAACACTACATTCCAAGCAGTAAAGTCATACCAAAAGCTAGTATGTTGAATATCAAAATATCTAGTATGCGACCAATACAGTATATAGCAGAGGACCGGAAGAGGAACATCGACATAATCAGAAAGCGCTCATAACCAGCTGAACAAGTTAACATGTTAGACACATCAACATTACTTGGTGCAAGATTAAAGAACATACGCGTTCAAGATACTATAGCACGTAAGAAGACAATCGTGAAGCGAGTTTGCTTGCAGCCCTGTGACGACTGACAGTGACGGTGGGCAACATGTCGATACACAACAAAGTAAATCTGACTTTTAGAGTGGATATCACAAAAACAGCACAAGAAAAGAATAATTTGCACACTAAAAAATACGTTCTGTCATAGTATCTGACAGATTGCCCTCCATATGTTCAAGAACATCCATTAGAAGTGGAATCACATGAATGTGGAATCACATCATCGGTACTACCTATCTAGAGCTACAACATATCCCACATTGGAGCTGTATGGCCACATCGCTATCTCGGCAAACGCAGGCTATGCTCTCTCTCTCTCTCTCTCTCTCTCTCTCTCTCAACAACGCAGTAGACAGAAGGGGAAACCTGTCTCAAAAAAGGCTATTTTTACAGTGTGTAGACAAAAACTTGTGTGATAAGAAGTGTTAACTGTTACTGTATCTACTGATTGATAAATATGTATTTGTTCTTCGCTTTTATCGCCATTCTACAAACGTGTGATTTAATACTGGTGTTTAAAGACTTCAATGTTTTTGGGTGGATTACGATCAGCTAAGGATGTTTAGACGACGACGACGACGAAGAAGAAGAAGAAGAAGAAATCGGAAACAGCATCGCCCATTTGTCAATAGAAGAGCCGATGGCGGACCCAGAAAAACGGCCTACCTCAAGGTAGCGTCCTCGCCCCATTGCTGTATAATATTTATACCAATGACCAACCGATCAGCATGGACGCTCGCTCCTTCATCTATGCAGACGATACAGTCGTTGCCACCCAGGGAAAAACCTTTGAAGAGGTAGAAAGTAAATTAACTTTAGCGATTGAAAAGCTGGGTGACTATTATGATAATAACCACCTCAAGCCAAACCCAGCAAAAACCCAGGCCTGTGCTTTTCACCTACGTAATAAGGAAGCAAGGAGGAAACTCAACATAAGCTGGAAGGGCCAACATCTATCTCACTGCGACACACCAAAATATATTGGGATTAAACTTGACCGTGCTCTCACCTACAAGGAATGCCAGGAACAACATCATCCGCAAGCTAACAAATAGCAGATGGGGAGCGCAACCTACAGTTCTCCGCACGTCAGCTTTAGCTTTATGTTTCTCCACTGCGGAGTACTCGGCACCCGTTTGGCAAAATTCCACCCACGCTGAACAAGTAAATATAGCATTGAATGAGACTGGACGCATCGTGACAGAATGCCTCCGCCCAACTCCCACAAAGCAGCTGTACCACCTCATGGGCATAGCCCCGCCAGACATCAGAAGAAGGACTGCCGCAGAAATCGAGAAACATAAACAGGAGACAGATCCCAGGCATCCAATGTTCGGATACAATCTTCAACCTCGCGACTTAAATCAAGGAAGAGTTTCCTACGAACAACTGAAGCAACTCTTCTATCGCCTAGAGCACGACGAGAAGAGCTGTGGTACAATGTGGACCCAGGAAGACCAGGGAATAGCCCCAGGGAAGAACCCATAGCTGGCTCTGAACTCCCATATACGACCTGGAAAGCCCTGAATAGACTACGAACAGGCGTATCAAGATGCAGAGCAAACTTGGAAAAATGGGGCTACATCAGTGCAGACGAGCCCTGCGAGTGCGGAGAACAGCAAGACCCACAACACCTACTGGTCTGCAGGAAACTAAATAACCCGTGTTCGACTCAAGACCTATTTAAAGCAAATGACAAGGCTATTCAAGCTGCAGTATATTGGGCTTCACGTGGGATATGAAAATCGCTCTGTTTCGCATCGTTAGCGCTTGTCATTATGTGTTACATACTTTTCTATATTATTGTAGTTAATTTACCTTATAACCATGTATTACTGTATTATAACTGCTTCTCTTGCATTGTAATACAATTTTTTTTTGTAAAATGGTGATGTCTTGGATACGATAAATAAATAAATAAATTTGTCAATAGCATCCGTCCATAAACATGTGCGATTCAGTGAGAAGCGGTTGTTGGATTACGTATTCAGACGTCCAGAGTTCAGCCCGCAGTCAGTCCTAGTTTTGCGTCTACAGGCCAAGGTATTTTTCCAGAAAGTCTTTCATTAAATACATTATGGCCATTGCCGACTGTTATCATGAAACTTTCTAGATTAATAAAAAATTACTGAAATTTTTTTGTACAACATTCAGACAAAATTCAAGTTGCATCGTTGCTTCCGTAAATTAGGCATTGCAGAAACTACAGAGCTTTACAACACTCGGAAGCTAAAAGAGTTATAGCAAATGTAGAAAAACAAAATGGTTTACTCGGTGGGCAGTGACACCACTAATACGCTTCGCTGTGGCATAAAAACCATGGTTATTTTCTAAACGGACGGGTAACGTACGGAAAAATCAATCAACATAAAGGAACCAACGAAAGAATAAACCGCAGCGTAATGAAGTCAAGGGCAGATGACGGAAGAGGTTTCTAAATTGCAGTCAATAGCGGCTTACAAATTTCGTTTTGTGATGCTACGCGCTAGTTCCATTCATTCCTAGAATGTTGTCTCGAGCTAGCCGAGTTTCTTGGACTGAGGCACACAAATAGCCGTGAGTATCTTCGTGGTACGAACGGCAAGGGCGCGATAACGCAGAACAGGGTTACGTCAGCTGATAAGCGCCGCCTTACACAACACGCCGGACGGCGGTATTCGTCACACTGGGCATAGTGAATAACATGGGCACCCTGCCATATCCTCACTCTACCGTAAATCTTCATTTTCAGCACTTTTTGCATACTTAAGTCCTGGAGAGGGAAAAAAAAGCGTCTAGTTACATTCCATCCATAGGCAAAAGGTACAATCTCGGTCTCTTTGAATGTTCCGTATCAGCCATGTGCAATTAGCAGCGCTGCAGACAAGAGACTGCAGATACAGGAAAACCTGCCTCATGTGGCTCCGTCAGAAATAGTACGAAAATTACTCAGGGATAATTTAGAATCATTTTCAGAGAGGGAACCCTGGTAGTGAACACGAAAAGCTTTCCAAATTAAGCGCGTTTTAGATGGCCTGGATCGGATATGAAGTACAAGGTACAACCGATAAGGAAGTGTATTACAGAGAATATGGGGACTTTACACTTGTCAATCTTACGGAGACCACGGGCCTGTTGGTAAACTAGAAGTTGTCAAGATGTGTTCAAATGGCATTTACTGCATTCTCCGTATTGATTTGCTAGGCTTTCATACGTATTAGCTACGGACTGCATAACTGCCAAAGGGATTAGCGTCAGTTAGGCGTTACAATATTCCCACCGACTGGAGACGCAAGAAACCAGCACAAGGAAATTCACAATCTAAGAATGTCAGATGGGGTCATTTACAAGATACGAATGAAATGAACGAGCAATCTATCATTACTTGACGACTTAAAAAGAAGACGGCCAGCTGCGAGTAAGACTCGCATACTGTGGGATCTGTACAAACTTAATTCATCCATTCCGAGAAACAAGAATCTGAAAGATTTTTACCTGTTATCGACAAAGATACTGGGAAGATATCTAGCCCTGGGATTACATGTTTTTATTTGAAGTTTGAAGTCTGGTAACAAGTGACAAAGGAATTATTTTTTCTGCGATATAATTACAAATCCACCATTTTATGATTCTTTCCCCCTTTACCTGTACTTTGAAATCTTGCTTCTTGTCAAATTAATTTTGTGATTCTACGTCATCGGAAGTATCCTATTGGTTTTAATGAGCGAGTTGGCGAGTATCAAAACACGTGACACAAATGGTCGTATCTTTTGGTTGCAGTGACTTACAGGCTAACGTGTATTATACCGTCAAGGGATCGAAGATCTTAGCATGTGCCATAAATGTCACACTCGTTCCAGAGAAGAGGTCTCAACAGACGGACAGACGACAAACCGATCATATAAGGCTTCCGTTTGTACAGACTGGGACACAGAACACTACAAATAATTCACCGTAGTTTACGCAACAGCAACGTTGACGGCATTGTACATACACGTAATTCCGCAAATTGGTTACCGTGATTTCATTACATTTTCTAAGCAATAAGTTTCGCTTCAGATGGGTATGTTTAGATTCAGAACATTATAGGCCATCACCACAAGACCTTGCATGTTCTGCAAGCTGTCTGCTACAAATTACAATTATCTGATTGACACAGAACAATTACCTATCCTACTATTACATTCGACTCTCACTATTCCCACATTTCACAGATCACACCTGCCATTACCTTGTGTCTACTGAACTTTGCTATCCACGATTACTTTAAAAATGTGTACAATTTAATTTTGCATATCCTGTTCGCCCACGACTTGTGTCATTTTGCGAAATGTGCCAGCATAAGAGAAAGAAAATATGATCTGTGTCAACGCCATGGCTTCTTGCTGCCGTACACTGAGCAGCCAGCGACGATCGGTCCCGGTATCTCAAGGTTAGCGGCGGCAAGAAGTGAAGGAATTCGATGCTCACCCCCCTACGTCTCATTACTTCCATCACAACGACTTCGCATTTTGCCTGCTGCTGGCCGCAGCAGCTGGAGGGGTCTCTTGCTGCGACTACCGAGTCGGCAGACTGCAGACGCCGTGAAAGCGGCTGCCGACCGACCGGCCCATTCGCTGCCTTTTATAGCGAGCTCCGACCGCGCCACCTGCATAGCAAGCGAATATCCGAGGCGTCCCTCCGAGAACATCACAGTACTGGCAGGCGGCGAACAAACTAGCTAGCAAGGCAAACGGACAAGAGCCTACTTGGCAGACATGTTTACAGTACCCTGCCACGTCGAAAGCGTTAGAGAGAGAGAGAGAGAGAGAGAGAGAGAGAGAGAGAGAGAGAGAGACGGTCGTGGTCAAGTGGAAGTAACACTCGTGTGAAGTAATTTGGTGGAAACCAGGGAAAACTTAAACGCACGTCTCTATAGAAAGCTGCAACTATTTTCCAACTGATGCTATCGCTCATCTCTACACTGACAGAACCAATAAGAAACTTGATGCGTTTCAATTTTAACATTTTCCACGAAGCATACTTGATTTATCTACTCTCTCTCTTTAAGCTACCTGCAGCCACTGAGCACATCACTCATTACTACATCATCAGTGGTGACAAGGCAATGGTGATTAGAATGGCACCGCCTTCATCCTTAATTTCGCGCGCGTCATTCTATAGTTTTTAGGAAGCTGTTACTGCACACAGAGCGTCGTAGAAGGAGAGGGGGGAGGGGGAGAGGGGGAGGAGGAGGAGGGTGCGTGCGAGATGAGGTTAACCCCTGTCCGCTACTTCAAACCCTTTACCGTTCCTTAACAGTGGCCCGATGTTTTAAGTTCTCCTGGCATCGGCGTGGTACGTAAATAAAATCAAAATTACTCCACTGTTACAACTGCATAGGTGGCATGTTTTCTATCCTCCTTCCATCAATGCAGTAACAGTCATAGCAGAAGTGAGCCATTTCTTCTTTAATTTTTTAGCATACAAATACAAACTGTGAGCTAGACAAAATTCAACACCGCTACCGAATCGGTGGAAAAAAATAAAGACGTTAGCATACTCTGATTAAAATAACTTTGTACTAACGTTTCAGTGAGGAAGTCGTAGGTGCAGTCGATAGCCAGTCTTTCTCGAGCACCGTGTGCTTCCTACGTTTTGTAGGTACATCGGAGGGCCCGATTTAGCGCGTCTGGATACAAGCCGGCAACACTGCGCTCCCCTTCCCCCTCCCTCCAATGCAATCTCTCAATCACAAACTTATTTTAATCGGAGTATATCACGAAGTCAGAATGACTACCTTAGCCCCTCCCCCTCCTCCACCACCTCCTGTTGTTCCTCCAGGGTGGTGATATTACAGGCTGTAGTGTTATGACCATATCATCTTTCAGTCTGAATACGTCAAAAAAAGTCATATTGGCATTGATGTCAATAGCACAAACTGTACGTAAATAAAACTAAAATATTGCTCCTTAAGGGGGAACACACTCACTCCCTCCCCACCTCTTTCAATGCTGTCATTTCATTGGTATTATATACAAGCTACGACAAATTAAGAAATTCCTACATTCGCCTGCGGAATGTTTAGGCAAGTACATACACAGACGGCGATTACTATTTTCTACAGAGGAGTAACATGCCATTAGCTTTTTTTATAGTTAACCAGACAGCTGGCTAGCAGTCTAAGGAGTAGTAGCAGGAGCAGCTGCAGATTTACGGACTGGACGAATGGCGAGCGCAGCAGGCAGAACCCGAAAGTGAAAGCGTCGGAGTTGGGTCCGTCGCGGTGCGAGCGTCCTCGTAACAGATTACGTCACCGCCACCTGCAGGCCGCGCTGACGTCACACACGCACCGCGCTCCGACTGCCTGCCAATACTGCTCGGCGCCAGTTAGCGAATGCTGCCTGCGCACCGGTAGCTTCCAGCCGTATACTATAACACGCACTTTTCTAAAGTATACTAACCGTCGTAATCAGCATCAAACGCACCCGATTACCCATCTACGAGATTATGAATGGAACGTGTTTTTGTAGACATGTAATATGTACTAACCGTCGCGGTACGGACGGAGGGAGGAATGGTGATTGGTGGGATTAAAAGAATGAAAAAACGTTTCTGCAGACATGTATCGCACACAGTTACTGACTTGGACAGTACCGTATTGCAGAAAGTATGGTCGCCGCATCAAAGGACACACTACAAGTGTCCGCTGAGAGCAGCAATGTGAGCGTTAAAAGATAATTACTGACAGAATTTGAAAAATTAAATGCTGTTATAATATACAGGGTGATAAAATTAAACTTTCAAAACGCTGCAGAAATAACACCACTGGTCAGAACGACGTCAAATTGCAACGGAATATTATCGGAGAAGGGGGAAAACGTATGGCAGAAGAAAAAAAATAGTGTGAAAATTGATCTATAGATGGCGCTGTCTGTGTTAGAATACGTAAATGGAAACACCTGTCATGCGGACGATCCTTTGAAGTTTTGTATGAACACGCCGGGTACACGGCTTTTCCTCCTTTCGCGTCGGCGTTCGCCTTGACCGTCTCAATGCAGGATCGCTCTCTGCTTGTAAAACTGTATTACAAGAATGACTGTGCACATGTCGCTCTGCAGAAGTTCCGGACAATTTTTTTTGGGGGGGGGGGGTCATCAGTCTACTGACTGGTTTGATGGGGCCCGCCACGAATTCCTTTCCTGTGCTAACCTCTTCATCTCAGAGTAGCACTTGCAACCTACGTCCTCAATTATTTGCTTGACGTATTCCAATCTCTGTCTTTCTCTACAGTTTTTGCCCTCTACAGCTTCCTCTAGTACCATGGAAGTCATTCCCTCATGTCTTAGCAGATGTCCTATCATCCTGTCCCTTCTCCTTATCAGTGTTTTCCACATATTCCTTTCCTCTCCGATTCTGCGTAGAACCTCCTCATTCCTTACCTTATCAGTCCACCTAATTTTCAACATTCGTCTATAGCACCACATCTCAAATGCTTCGATCATCTTCTGTTCCGGTTTTCCCACAGTCCATGTTTCTCTACCATACAATGCTGTACTCCATACGTACATCCTCAGAAATTTCTTCCTCAAATGAAGGCCGGTATTTGATATTAGTAGACTTACCTTGGCCAGAAATGCCTTTTTTGCGATAGCGAGTCTGCTTTTGATGTCCTCCTTGCTCCGTCCGTCATTGGTTATTTTACTGCCTAGGTAGCAGAATTCCTTAACTTCATTGACTTCGTGACCATCAATCCTGATGTTAAGTTTCTCGCTGTTTTTATTTCTACTACTTCTCATTACCTTCTTCTCCGATTTACTCTCAAACCATACTGTGTACTCATTAGACTGTTCATTCCGTTCAGCAGATCATTTAATTCTTCTTCACTTTCACTCAGGATAGCAATGTCATCAGCGAATCGTATCATTGATATCCTTTCACCTTGTATTTTAATTCTACTCCTGAACCTTTCTTTTATTTCCATCATTGCTTCCTCGATGTACAGATTGAGGAGTAGGGACAAAAGGCTACAGCCCTATCTTACACCCTTCTTAATACGAGCACTTCGTTCTTGATCGTCCACTCTTATTATTCCCTCTTGGTTGTTGTACATATTGTATATGACCCGTCTCTCCCTGCAGCTTACCCCTACTTTTTTCAGAATCTCGAACAGCTTGCACCATTTTATATTGTCGAACGCTTTTTCCAGGTCGACAAATCCTATGAAAGTGTCTTGATTTTTCTTTAGCCTTGCTTCCATTATTAGCAGTAACGTCAGAATTGCCTCTCCCGTCCCTTTACTTTTCCTAAAGCCAAACTGATCTTAACCTAGCGCATTCTCAATTTTCTATTCCATTCTTCTGTATATTATTCTTGTAAGCAGCTTCGATGCATGAGCTGTTAAGCTGATTGTGCAATAATTCTCGCACTTGTCAGCTCTTGCCGTCTTCGGAATTGTGTGGATGATGCTTTTCCGAAAGTCAGATGGTATATCGCCAGACTCATATTCTACACACCAACGTGAATAGGCGTTTTGTTACCACTTCCCCCAATGATTTTAGAAATTCTGATGGAATGTTATCTATCCCTTCTGCCTTATTTGACCGTAAGTCCTCCAAAGCTCTTTTAAATTCCGATTCTAATACTGGATCCCCTATCTCTTCTAAATCGACTCATGTTTCTTCTTCTATCACATCAGACAAATCTTCACCCTCATAGTGGCTTTCAATGTATTCTTTCCACCTATTTGCTCTCTCCTCTGCATTTAACAGTGGAATTCCCGTTGCACTCTTAATGTTACCACCGTTGCTTTTAATGTCACCAGAGGTTGTTTTGACTTTCCTGTATGCTGAGTCTGTCCGTCCGACAACCATATCTCTTTCGATGTCTTCACATTTTTCCTGCAGCCATTTCGTCTTAGCTTCCCAGCTCTTCCTATTTATTTCATTCCTCAGCGACTTGTATTTCTGTATTCCTGATTTTCCCGGAACATGTTTGTACTTCCTCCTTTCATCAATCAACTGAAGTATTTCTTCTGTTACCCATGGTTTCTTCGCAGCTACCTTCTTTGTACCTATGTTTTCCTTCCCAACGTCTGTGATAGCCCTTTTTAGAGATGTCCATTCCTCTTCAACTGTACTGCCTACTGCGCTATTCCTTATTGCTGTATCTATAGCGTTAGAGAACTTCAAACGTATCTCGTCATTCCTTAGTACTTCCGTATCCCACTTCTTTGCGTATTGATTCTTCCTGGCTAATGTCTTGAACTTCAGCCTACTCTTCATCACTACTATATTGTGATCTGAGTCTGTATCTGCTCCTGGGTACGCCTTACAATCCAGTATCTGATTTCGGAATCTCTGTCTGAGCATGATGTAATCTAATTGAAATCTTCCCGTATCTCCCGGCCTTTTCCAAGTATACCTCCTCCTCTTGTGATTCTTGAACAGCGTATTCGCTATTACTAGCTGAAACTTGTTACAGAACTCAATTAGGCTTTCTCCTCTTTCATTCCTTGTCCCAAGCCCATATTCTCCTGTAACCTTTTCTTCTACTCCTTCCCCTACAACTGCATTCCAGTCGCCCATGATTAAAAGATTTTCGTCCCCCTTTACATACTGCATTACCCTTTCAATATCCTCATACACTTTCTCTATCTGTTCATCTTCAGCTTGCGACGTCGGCATGTATACCTGAACTATCGTTGTCGGTGTTGGCCTGCTGTCGATTCTCATTAGAACAACCCGGTCACTGAACTGTTCACAGTAACGCACCCTCTGCCCTACCTTCCTATTCATAACGAATCCTACACCTGTTATACCATTTTCTGCTGCTGTTGATATTACCCGATACTAATCCGACCAGAAATCCTTGTCTTCCTTCCACTTCACTTCACTGACCCTACTATATCTAGACTGAGCATTTCCCTTTTCAGATTTTCTAGTTTCCCTACCACGTTAAAGCTTCTGACATTCCACGCCCCGACTCGTAGAACGTTATTCTTTCGTTGATTATTCAATCTTTTTCTCATGGTAACCTTCCCGGAGATCCGAATGGGGGACTATTCCGGAATCTTTTGCCAATGGAGAGATCATCATGACACTTCTTCGGTTACAGGCCACATGTCCTGTGGATACACGTTACGTGCAGTGGTTTCCATTGCCTTCTGCATCTTCATGTCGTTGATCATTGCTGATTCTTCCGCCTTTAGGGGCAATTTCCCACCCCTAGGACAAGAGAGTGCCCTGAACCTCTATCTGCTCCTCCGCCCTCTTTGGCAAGGCCGTTGGCAGAATGAGGCTGACTTCTTATGCCGGAAGTCTTCGGCCGCCAATGCTGATTATTTATCAAAATTTAGGCAGTGGCGGGGATCGAACCCGGGACAATAAAGGGTTTGAAAAAGGGCGTTGGTTCTTTTGGTGTGCAACCTGGTAGAGGAAAGAAACGAATTGATTCGACGTCAGTGGAAGCAGTGGTCACAGCAATGTTGGAGGAGACGAGTAGTGGTGTGCAAGCGTGTAGCGCACGGAGAACTGCCCGAACATTGGGCATACCCGTAAGCACGGTGCGTGAAATCCTACAAAACACCCTTGTTTGCTATCCATTCGAAATTACCCACGCGCACGAGTTGCTTCCTGTTGACCTGCCAGCAAGAGAGCTTTGCTATATCATTTATTGCTCGCACGGAAGTCGACAATGATTGGCCGTGGAAGATTTTGTGGACAGACGAAGCCTACTTCCATCTGACAGTATACGTCAATACACAGAATTGTGTAATGTGGGCAATAGAAAATCCACACCCAAATCAGCCAGTACCAGTTCATCCTTAGGTCACTGTATGGTACGGGTTTACGGCATCATTTATCATAGGGCCATATTTTTTTCGAAGAGACAGGTGCTTCCAGTCCTGTTACCTGTACCGTCACTGGTAAGCGCTACGAGTGTCTTTTGCGCAACCGCGTCATTCCAGCTCTCCAACAGCGTGGATGTGATAATTTTTATGCAAGGTGGCGCACCTCCGCACATTGCAAATCCAGTTAAGCAGTTGCTGAAGCGCCATTTCGGAAATGCTGTAATTATCAGCCTACAGTCTGGCCGTCTCGATCATCCGATCTTTCTGGCTGTGGGTATACCTGAGAGATGAGTTCAGTGTTCCGATCGCAAACTTAGCTGTATTGAAGGCACGCATTGCGGTTCAAATGGTTCAAATGGCTCTGAGCACTATGGGACTCAACTGCTGCGGTCATTAGTCCCCTAGAACTTAGAACTAGTTAAACCTAACTAACCTAAGGACATCACAAACATCCATGCCCGAGGCAGGATTCGAACCTGCGACCGTAGCGGTCATGCGGTTCCAGACTGCAGCGCCTCTAACCGCACGGCCACTTCGGCCGGCACGCATTGCGGAACACATTCTGAACGTGACCCCGGAAACACTTCGATCAATTGTGGAACATGCTGTTTCTCGATTTCAACTTGTTGCAGAAAACGGTGGACAGCATACTGAACATGTTTTGCGCCAGTCACACGGAAATTAATAATCCGATTTGATTTTAATCGATGTTTTTATGCGGTTTTTGGCCACAGTACAATTAAAAACCCATTTTTCCCATCCGATGTGATATGACCTTGCCACTTTTGATTTCGATTTTTCCATAGCCTATGGGCGAATAATAGGAAACAAGCAAAACCAACATAATTAGGGCTTTGCTCTTCAACCATGAAGTTTAACATGCTTAATGTATAAAAAAGGTAACGTGTTAACTCATGTTTAAATAAATCGGACGCCTGAAACTGTTTTAGATATGCAAGGTAGATTATTTAAAAATTTAGTGGCGGTGGAGGTGATTGATAAGCACTTACAGGTCATCGATATCTGATGTTCAAATAGTAAACAGTTATCTTGTGCCACCGCGACCTCAACTTCAGTGGGCTTCGCTATGGTCAGGAGACTGGATAGGGCAGTGCATTTCACTTCGACACCCGATCCACTGTCTTGAAAGAGAGCTGTTCAGAAATCGAGCGTTTATACATACTGAAGTGCGCTGGGAGTCCATTATACCTGAACGATATGATCTAGCCGCCTTTTTGTGGACTCATTTTCAAATAATACAAGCAACATGGTCCTGAGGGAGGTCAATAATATACGCCTGTTCTGCCGAAAGAAAGACTAGTGTTTAACTTCCCGCTGAAAACGGGGTCGTTAGTGACAGATTACACAACACCAAGTTCTGATTTTACCTTTGTCTTTAAGCGACATTCACCTACATAACCTGTTTTTCTATTTATTTCTCCGTCGTGTCTTTCGCATCAGTAGAACGGCTAATTACTCGAAAGCATCTCATACAAGATAGCTATTTCACCATGTGAGTGCTCAACTAATAACGCAATTACGACGTACACGCCACTGCGTATTACGATGAAAGCGTTTTCTGTTGTTTGTCTGTGCTACTTAATCCATACAGGTTGCTCCATGGCTAAGTACTATCCGTAGTAACATCCGCTAACAGCTTGAGACTGACCACTGCATTCGCTCGTACATTTTGACGGGTTTCTTCAAAGTTGTATAAGCTGACATAATGGTTCACTAGTTTTACTTACTAGCAGCGGTTCCATATAGTGCGGGAAACTGCAGCTTACCTGTAAAAAGAAAAAAGAAAATCCATTTAGTGCATTTTGACATCATCACTGGCGTGAATGCATAAAACAATGCTGTACATGACAAATCGTAGATAATGACTATTCAGTTTATTAATATTACCGAACTATCAGTTTAATAAGTCACAGCTGCAAAATACTAACGCGAATTGTTTACAGACGAATGGAAAAACTGAAATGTCTTTGAAGCTGTCAGATGAAAATCAAGTTTAATTATTTTACACCCCTACTTCTGCCCAGAACATATTCGCCTTTTTTGCTGCTACAATACAGGTAGGAGCATCTCTCATTATGGTTCCCAACTTTACCACAATTTTTACATAATACCGCCATAGCTTTGCAACCGATGTTGATTTTCGTTAATTCTGGCAACTACTGATTTGGTATAGTTTTTTTTTTTTTTTTTTTCTTGTATTTCGAATCATATTGCTCATATCGTGGCAACGCATGAAGCTATCAAAAGTAACAGGACGACCGTTAGTTACATGTATTTGTCTACCTTCTCACAAAATTGGAATCGATCGCACAAGTTTGAAACATAGAAGCGACACGCCTGAAAAGCTCACAGAAAAGATTTTTTGTATGTAATTTCTGAATGAACCTAGATTTTAGAAAGTGAGTTTTCAATTTTATCGTACGAATGCGTTTTTCATTTATTTGAATCACTTTAAACCTTAAACCCCTTCCGCGCGTTCAATACACGTAAGCAGAAATTTTACTTGATACATTTAGCTTGACTTTAAACCATCGCATTACCGACAACTGATGAAGATTATTGGATAAAAATTTCGTTCTGACTTTACCCGTTTATCTTCCTTCTTGCAAAATTTTAAGCAATGCGCACAAGTTTAAAGAACAGAAGTGGCACGCTTCAAAAACGTCCTAGAAAAACGTTGTTTCAGCACATATTTACACGTAAAATCAGAACGATGCACATACAAATGGTGTCATCAGCTGAGCAATAATTTCAGTCCAATTAACATCATTTACAGAAAGTATTAATCGATTCGCACAATTTTATATATGATGTTTAAAACCTTATACGTATGATGGCTGTATGACTCATGCTCAGATGACAAAATAAAAATAATAAAATCATTGCAAAAGCGCAGAATTGTTTGCATGGCCAAAGCGAGCAGGTACGCTGTAGCATGTTGGATAGGGATCAGTGATGGAAAACTACGTTTCTTTATGAAGATGATAAGTAAAGAGGACGATAGGTGTCGACTACATCCGCATCATCGCATTTACTACCTCTTCTAGGGCCTTGCTCACAACTATAAATTCGCTTTAAAATTCAGAAAAGCATATGCCTCAAAAATAATGTGTACCATTTTGTTACTTCGTCCGAATTCACAATACATGTTTCACTGTGTTGACTGCAAATTTCTTTCAGGGTGAGAAATAATTTTCAGTCCTGAATGTTGTGAGCACTATTAATCAGTTTGGAAGTACATATTAAAATCAATGGATTGTTCTGCCGCTGCACTGCAGAGAGTAAGTCCTTGAGCATATGTCTGAAGAGAACTTTGCACTACTGTGGTCAGTGATATATTGTTTCTGTGTAGTAATGACTGCTGCGTGCGAACCGGTATGTGCATTTATGTACGACTGTGAAAATCTCGAGTGCATTTACTGTTGGTTTGGTGACTCCAATACTACAAAGTCTAATCGGTGTTTTAAGATACGACAGCGTTGTGGAACGGCGTCATAAGTTTTGTGTTTATAATTATGTTACCAATAATGTACGATGTTTACCATCACTGCATTACAAGAGGCTGCCTCAAGAACTTAAGACCCAACCACAACACCCGCCGAAAATCCGCACCACACAGTTGCTAGAAGGTGTTACGAGACGATTCTCGTCTCCGTCCAGCTAGAAAAACGCTTCATCGGCAAACATGAGATTCCTACGTAAAGAGCCATCTATATTTTGGTTTTCCAACACCAAATCAGCGAATTAATCGACGAATTAACACCGTTGTAAAGCATCGTTGGCAGTTGAATCTTGTAAGACAGCAGATGAAAGATCCTCTGTCAAAATTCGCTATATTGCCGTGTGGAACTCCACAATATGTTGAGTTTTTGAGATGGACGGCGAATCGAGGTTGGGAGCTTAGGTTTACACTCTTATTTACTGAGGCAAAATTTTCAACAGGCCGGCCGGTACTAAGTCGTTTTAGTGCCTGAACATTCCCCAAAATTCTTACTTTCTCGTCGAACTGACGATGAATCGATTAAGTTTCATTGACCGAAATAAAATACGCAGTTTGCACCATTTCCCCAAAGAACTAAGGATGACACTACTTTCGACGACAAAGCGATTCATTTTCAGTAAACGCAATATCTCTAGATGACAAACGAGTTATACCAAGCATTGCTACCAACCTGAACGAAAATGTTGCGGAATTTACATAGTGCATCCATATTGGGACACGCTATGGAAGACTAAGAATTTTATTTAAATTCTTCCCCGCAGATGGTCGAACCAGAAAAACAGCACAGCGCTGCAGCAGTTAGGAATTCGTCGTGAGACTTGGGCGCGATACGTGAGAGCACTCCCAACGCACGCTCGGTCCCAGTTTTTCCCAGCTGCTCGCTTATTCGTTTCTCGGCGAAGCGCTAAGAAAAAAAACCACGGTGTGTACAGTCGGCCCCAAAGAAGCTGGGAGCCAGTCTGCGTGCGCGGCGGTCCGCATAAAAGCCGAGGAAAGCCGCTTTCACCGGCCGTCAAAAATAAACGAAGGGGGCCCCTGGCGCGACTCACCCGTCCGAGAAATATCGCCCGTCATTGCAGGCGGTCGCGACGACAATGGCACGCACTTCACTCACAGGAAGAAGGAAAAAAAAAATAAAAAATAAACCGTAGCGCAAGTGGACTTATTTTACTGTAGCAACGACGGACAGTTGTCTATCTCAATATTGTTCGAAAGTACGGCTGTCACACAGAAATGTTTTGCCAGCACTGGCAAAAGTTAGATAGGAGGGGACAGTATTAATTATCACATTGGAAAAAATAAAGTAAGTAATTCATTCTTTGACTGTTTTCAGGTAAAATGTCTATGCGATCAAAAGTATCCGGACACCCCTAAAAACATACGTTTTTCATATTACGAGCATTGTGCTAACACTTAACTGTCAGGTACACCACATCCGCGACTCAGCACTCATAAGACATCGTGAGAGAGCAGAATGGGCCGCTCCGCGGAACTCAACGGGCTTTGAACCTCGTCAGGTGATTGGGTGTTACTTGTCATACGTCTGTACGCGAGATTTCCACACTTCTAAACATCCCTAAGTCCACTGTTTCCGATGTGATAGTGAAGTGCAAACGTGAAGGTATACGTACAACAGAAAAGTGTACAGGCCGATCTCGTCTGTTAACTGAGAGAGACCGCCGACAGTTGAAGAGGGTCACAACGTGTAATAGGCAGACATCTATCCAGGCCATCATACAGGAATTCCAAACTGCATCAGAATCCGCTGCAAGTACTATGACAGTTAGGCGGGAGGTGAGAAAACTTTGATTTCGTGGTCGACCGGCTGCTCATAAGCCACCCATGACGCCGGTAAATGCCAAACGACGCCTCGCTTGGTGTAAGGAGCGTACACACTGGACGACTGAATAGTGGAAAATCGTCGTGTGGAGTGACGAATCACAGTACACAATGTGGCGATCAGATTCCAGGGTGTGGGTATGGCGAATGCCACGTGAACGTCATCTGCCATTGTGTGTGTTGCCAACAAGCAAAATTCGGTGGCGGTGGTCTACATTGATGTTTTAAGCACCTTCTTGCTTTCCACTGTTGAAGAGCAATTCGGGGATGGCGACTGCATCTTTCAACACGATCGAGCACATGTTCATAATGCGCGGCCTGTGGCGGAGTGGTTACACGACAATAACATCCCTGTAACGGACTGACCTGCACAGAGTCCTGACCTGAATCCTATACAACACCTTTGGGATGTTTTGGAACGCCGACTTCGTGCAGGGCCTCACCGACCGACATCGATACCTCTCCTCGGTGCAGCACTCCGTCAAGAATGGGCTGCCATTCCCCAATAAACTTAGCACAGTCTGACTGAACGTATGCCTGTGGTAGTGGAAGCTGTCTTCAAGGCTAATGGTAGGCCAACACCATACTGAATTCCAGCATTAGCGATGGAGGGCGCCATGAACTTTTAAGTGATTTTCAGCCACTTGTCCGGATACTTTCGATCACATAGTGTAGTACAGTATGAAGCTTCGCGCCGCAGTATCTAGCACGCCATACCAAACTGATAAAGTGAACTATCGTGCAGCAATTCGTTGAGGGAGAGCAACAGTGCAACAATCCACGCTAAGTTGGTGGAAGCGTGCGACAACAATGCCCCGTCATACGACAGTGGTCAGGTGGCGTAGGCGCTGCCAGCGTGGCAAACAACAAAGTGGCTGACCATCTCTGCAAACAACCGGAATCGCAGGAGAAGTGGCCCTGGTGCACGAAATCTGGCGCAGCACTACAGGAGAGGTAGTAGAAAAAATGAAAAGCAACCGTGGACGACTTATCAAGATGTTGCAAGATTTCTTGAACGAGACGAAGATCGCCGTCCGCTATGTTCCGCAGCTGCTCATAGCCATTCTAACAGCCCGCCGAACCGAGACAAAAGCGGAGCGTTCCAGCTGTGTGAGGCCAATCCAGATGACAGCTCTAGCCGCCCAATCGCCACCGACTAGTGCTGTGACCTCTAGACAGAAGAGCAAAGTGAACAGAGAAAATCTGTACATTCACCATCATCGAAAAAGGAGAACGAAATAACCATAATAGTGCAAGATGCTGAGCGTTTTTTCAGACTGCTGTGGTCCGGTACTAAAACACATGTTCCTATACGTAAACCGTTGGAAGCATACTACCGAGGTCTCCTCATGAGATTATGGGAAGCTGTCACGGCGTCGCAGGAAGCGTCTACATAAGACCCAAGTTACAAGCAGCGTGCTGTTATTGAATTCTTGTGCGCAGAAAAACAAACCTTAGTGAACATCCATAAACGTTTGTGTGCGGTGTATGGCGATGCTTCTGTTGATAGGAGTACAGGAGTACAGGAGTACAGTTGGGCGATGGGTAAAGAAAGTTACAGCCTCATGAAATCCAGAAACAGAGCTCCAAGGCTTCTGAATCGTGCAGGTGCCATTATTCGTGCAGACCTGCTCATCGCAACTCGACAATTGGCTCTACAGTTGTCGGTCAGCATTTAATGCGCGTCTGCAATGACCGAGACACCCGGATATTCAAAGAGGTGCTCACGATGGGTTCCACAAATGCTCACATCGGACCAAAAGATTCAAAGAAAGGCCATTTCATCTGAATCGTTGGAGCGTTTTGAGACCGACGCAGAGGCCTTTCTGTCACGGATCGTTACGGGGGACGAAAGCTGGGTGCGCCACTTTGCGCCAGGAACAAAAAGGCAGTCCTTGGGGTGGCATCATCTTCATTCACCACCAAGAGGATCAACCCTCAATTCAGAGGCATACGTGAGGACTGAATAAACTCAAAAACCGTTTCCGACGTGTTCGATAGGACAAGAATTCAGCAGAAATCTTGCTCCAACACGATAATGGACGCCCACACCGAAGTCTGAGAACCCGAGAACACATCGCCAAATTGAGTTGGACATTAGTGCCTCATCCACCCCCGAACTTACATCTATTTGGGCCGCTTAAAGATTCTCTACGCGGAACACACTTTTTGAAGATGACGAGAGTGTCAGTCATGCAGTGAACACATGGCTAGCCTACAGGACAAGACGTTTTATTGGCAGGGAATACATGCTCTTACACAACGTTGGCGTACGGCCATAGAACGTGATGGAGACTTCGTAGAAAAAATAGGGCATTGACAAGATACGTTTATGTACAGGGTGTACATTTTAAGTTGACAAACCAGAATAGCTCGAGAAATAAGATTCACACGAAAAAATGTGTAGAATCCAAAGTTGATTATTTTCGAGGGAGACATGTGCTGGTGCTAAAATTAGCCCGCCACCAAGCCCCCTAGCGGTGGGGCGGGAGGAAACTTTAAAATTTCAAATGGGAACCCATTTTTATTGCAGAATCATTCTACATAAAAAACTACGCACATTTTGTCTTAAACATTTGTTTTGACTCTTGGTAGTTGGCGCTGTAATTCAAGAAAATCCATGTTTTCATTTTTGCGTGGAAAATGGTTACGGATAAATAAAAAATGATTTCACTGGTTAGCAAGTAGGATGTTTGGTTAGTTAGCTATCTAGCTAGTCAGATAATATGTTTGATAATTAAAAGTTGTGTGGCCTCATGACCACGAAACACAACTTACCGAATCTGCGGAAAAAATTAAATGTTGGGTCAACATTTGTAAAACTCTAATTCCTCTCTCTCAAACCCCACCCCATGGGGGGAGAGGGAGAGATTTAATTTTAGCGAATCAAAAATTACGAAGTAAATAAGTATTCTTTATTTATCCGTAACGACTTCCCACGCAAAAATGAGAACATGGATTTTCTTGAATTACAACGCCAACTACCAAGAATCAAAACAAATGTTTAAGACAAAATGTACGTAGTTTTTTATGCGCCCAGGGGGTGCGGACTAATTTTAGCAGCAATACGTGTCTCCCTCGAAGACAATCAACTTTGGATTCTACACATTTTTTCGTGTGAACCTTATTTTTCGAGTTATTGTGGTTTGTCAACTTATAATTTACACCCTGTATATTGTCACCAAACTCTGACTCTTAATAACAAATATGTTCTGAGAAAAACAAATGTGGGGCATTATTAACTGAACGACCCTCTTAATATCGCATTACCGTAAAATATACCGCAGTTGCCTTGACTTATGGAATGACCCTCGTATATCCCCCATGTTTTCTTCTGACCAGAGAGCCAACAAACCCCTTCGGTTTAAGACAAGGACGCCCAGACCGCGGGCCGCCATTGAGCTGAAGGCGACCCGCTCATCTCCGTTCTCTTGTAATTTTTTCGTCGTTTTTTCTAATCTTTCATTCCCTCACGAAACGAAGGCAGCGGGTCCTTGTTACAACAAGTCTTTTGAGCCCAGTCTCGCAGGCATTGCGACAAGGGAATGCCAATTCGAAATAATGTCACAAGGAACGGTATTTTGGGCCTTGCAGCTCTTACGTAGTCACACTAAAGGGTTTGCGGCCCGCGGTACTAGCGAGTCTGTAGACCCTAGTTTACGGCGATCTAAAGGAAGTAGTATTCCAACAGAAGAAGCGCGCCTTTTATACTTTCATAGAGGTTCGCAAGAGTTGAAAGGCACGGTAAGCTCCAGATAAATTGTAAGATTCAACTGGGGAACGAACACCGTGCTTTGTGATTTATAGTTATGTTGTTGTTGTTGTTGTTGTTGTTGTCTTCAGTCCTGAGACTGTTTTGATGCAGCTCTCCATGCTACTCTATCCTGTGCAAGCTTCTTCATCTCCCAGTACTTACTGCAACCTACGTCCTTCTGAATCTGCTTAGTGTATTCATCTCTTGGTCTCCCTCTACGATTTTTACCCTCCACGCTGCCCTCCAATGCTAAATTTGTGATCCCTTGATGCCTCAAAACATGTCCTACCAATCGGTCCCTTCTTCTAGTCAAGTTGTGCCACAAACTCCTCTTCTCCCCTATTCTATTCAATACCTCCTCATTAGTTATGTGATCTACCCATCCTCATGTGATCCACCTATCTAATCTTGAGCATTCTTCTGTAGCACCATATTTCGAAAGCTTCTATTCTTTTCTTGTTCAAACTATTTATTGTCAATGTTTCACTTCCATACAAATACTTTCAGAAACGACTTCCTGACACTTAAATCTATACTCGATGTTTACAAATTTCTCTTCTTCAGAAACACTTTCCCTGCCATTGCCAGTCTACATTTTATATCCTCTACTTCGACCATCATCAGTTATTTTGCTCCCCAAATAGCAAACCTCCTTTACTACTTTAAGTGTCTCATTTCCTAATCTAATTCTCTCAGCATCACCCAACTTAATTCGACTACATTCTATTATCCTCGTTTTGCTTTTGTTGATGTTCAATCTTATATCCTCCTTTCAAGACACTGTCCATTCCGTTCAACTGCTCTTCCAAGTCGTTTGCTGTCTCTGACAGTATTACAATGTCATCGGCGAACCTCAAAGTTTTTTTACTGCCATTAAATTAGTCTGCAAGGCTGATCAGCGGAACTGAGAAGTTTTCTCGAGTCAGCCCATCTGGCAGAGCAGACTGTACTACGGCAGTGGCTTTCTTGCTGCGCAGTCACGTACAATGAGATCTCGCGGATCGGCTTCGAGGGCCCGTCTTTTTCTCACGCAGCAGGTCGGCGGGGGCTGCTGGGGTGGGGGAAGCTCGCGTCATTACTGCAACAGCAGCAGCAGCCGGAAATCCTCAGCACTCAGGGCCGCCACCAGCGTCCATGTTGCTGCCTCAAATAGCGGGGCCAGGGAGACACTGAATGAGTGAAGGAGTGTGTGGAGCCAGGCGCAACAAACAATTCACCAACTTCACAGACCGAGGTGTCACACTGTTTAGCACACTGGACTCGCATTCGTAGGGACGGCGCTTCACATCATAGTCTGGGCATCTCTAAAACATTAAAACGAAAGCCTGTATCGGTCCCTCTAACGGCACGACCCATTTTCATCAATAACCTGCGTCAATCCGGCGTCTCCTACGTGTCAACGGGACGTTAAACCCTAATCATCCTCATCAACTATGCATTTTAAATCAAAGTGCAACGACCTTGCCGCTTTCTCTCAATCTCAGCATTAAGGGGATACGGAATCACCTATCCCCGCAATGTTAATATATGCCTACTATAGGGAACATTTTCTCACAAACTACTGGAGACAGAGAGGTAAAAATTTTACTGTATGTGCATTCATATGTTACAACAATACTGAAACAACAGTTTATTGTCAAAGTATTTTCTTACAGAGATATTGTACATTTATTTTTAAGTAAATTTTTTCCATCGCTTTTTACTAGACTATCACCCCTAAGTCTTTTGTAAATCAAGTAATTAAAAAATCGTTGTTTCAGTATGTAATAGGGACCTATGTCACTACGTCATAAAAATTTCAGACTTCTAGGTTGACCAGTACCTGAGATAATGTTCCTAGATGAAGTAAAAAGTAAACTTACGGGAAACGGAGAAAGAAGATTAAAACATTCCTGATCCGTAGCTAATACCCCCTTCACAGTCTTCATAATCATCTTCAAGTCTTCTTTTGGCACCCCTCTGCACCTGTCTTGCTTTTTTCACTAATGTCTTGATTATATTATCAGCATGCCTTAGTCTGTGCTGATCTAAAAAGAACATAGCACGTACCGTACGGGAACCAACACACATACCCAACTTTTGAAGGACCTGGCATTTAGTTATATTTCCAAGATTGAAGGTTGCCACAGCATCATACACACCAAAATGTAGTGTATTAATTCCGACAAACACTGTTTTTGGGAGACGATGCCATATCACACTATTCAAGCACTCGTTGGGGTTCTGCGTTTTTCCGTGAAGACATTTCATCAGAAGACTTCTGTCAGCCAGATCTCTGAAAATGGGCTTTATTTCTGCCATGATGGCTGATGGTAGACTGTGGTGGTGAATGTATTTCTCTCCTGTTGTTAGTCCCCTATTGTATTTACACCAGCTGTTTTCACCTTTGGGGCACAAACCATGTTGTGGATGCTCATCCGTGGATGCGGTGTGGAAATATAAAGCCCATATAGCTCTCCTCATTTCTTCAAGATTGCCTGTATTTTGCCTGATTGCAAGGCCATAGCAGTTCTGAATGTGGTCTATTATGGAATCAGTCAATCTTCCTCTGCCATCCAAGGTTTTCCCATCATCTAGTTTTTTCCCTTTCATAACTGATTTTAACCTTCTCAGCCTGGCACCCATTCTCTTCTGCACATGTCCTATACATTCAAGTTTGCTTATATTTACACTGTTCCCATATGGTTTGCTTTCCAAAACTTCTTTGAATGCTTTAGAGTCACCATCTCCCAGATATTTGACATAGCGAACATTATACCACTGTGAAGAGCGATGAAAAATTTTCTTCACCCCAGCAACCTCCATGCCACCACTACTACCATAATAATTAGCAATACAGTCATCACTGTGTTCATTTTTCAGCCTGCCTGTGCACCTACAGTATTTAGACATTATTGCAACATCAATAACCTTGCCAGTATCAACACTAGTTGCTGTTACAACACCATTGTTCGAGGTGTGGCCCCTTTTCTGCCACGTGCCATCAAACGCCACTGTGAGGTCACGACTGCCGTCATTTTCTTCCACTGCTTCTTCCACAGCAACCTGCATTGACTTCTGTGCTACATCTTCAACTGCAGATCCTAGTACATAATTGTAAGCTTCAAACTTTGCAGGTGCACTTGGAAGATTTAGAACACCACATAGCATATCACCAGCTGCTTTGCCCTTACCAATTGCTCGCAATCCATAAACTAACCTAATATTTACACTATAAAGTTCAGTTTTCTTGTATCCATTATTTACAGTTACTGAAACCGAACTTGGAAACTTACAGCTGTATTTACAAACACTGCATATTAAATTAAACTGGGCAGCCAGGCCAACATGGGATTCTACTTTCAGAGAAACGTTTCCATGACATTTTTTGCAGCACAAACTGTTTTCAAGAGCTTCACACAATATATTCGTATCAATGAGTTCAAAAACTTCATTCCCTCTATCAAGTAAATTATATTTCTCTTCCAAATCTCTTAGTTTTTTATGAGAAGCACTGTTTTCATTTGGTGTAAGTTCGTTCGGCAAATCAGTAATAAGTGGATTCACATTTTCCAACAGTGATGATGATGAACTGCTTTGCTTTGCTAATGAATCATTATTTCTTTTCTTTTGCCAGTTCACACCATTTTTAAATACTTTTGCTTTAGCTCTAGGCATTTTCACTGCGAAAAATGAAGCACTAAATACGAAATAACTCAACAACAACTACTTTCTTATATCACACTGTTTACAAAACAGTCCCGCCACAAAGTCAAAGAGTAACTTGAGGAAACCAGAGAGAAACATTTTTGGGCAACTAGTGTATAAATAGTCGCTGGAAACCGGGATATTTGAATTCATGTCACTTTAAAGGTACTGCCAAAAAGTTCATGGTCAGCCACGAGAGACGTGTATAACTAAAGCGCAATACCCGATCTCACAAATATATAAAAATAAAATAGTTATAATTGTAGTAGAGCTATGTATGATACGTCATTTTAAAGAGGAAACATGGCAGAATATAATACACCAATAAAAAAAAATTCGATTTTTTAACCCAAAATCCGATTCCGTATCCCCTTAACTGGGTGTATTAGAAATTCTTTTACGAACTTTAGTGTGAGGATTCCAAACTTCTAAAGAAGAAATTTAGTGTCAATGTAAACGTATATCTTGAAATAAGCTTTTTAAAAAGAAAATATTAATTTAATGAACGTACATTCCTTTAAGATGCATAGCCAGAAGCTCAAAATACCCTTCACCCGCTGCTAAACAAGCATGCACGGATCGGAGGAGATTCTCGCGTCCTTTGAAATACCATCAAGCTTCCGCGACATGTTGAACTAACGATAGTGGATTACAACTTCTGCCGCACAAACTAATTGTTTGAGATGGCCCACCGAAAGACAAAGAGGACAGGCCTTGGAAAGGTTTCTCCGCTACCTCTCGCCTGTCGTCGTGTGTGTTGCAACTCCAACGTGCATTCTCGTGTTTGCAAACGTACATGATGTAGACAGTGGGAAGTGTGTTCTGCAATCGTCGAGAGGAGCCAGCGCAATTGAGACGTGGGACTACAAGACAAGTCACCTAAAACTTCACAAATCGAACACACAGTACAGCCATTTTCACCCATATCACTGCTATTTAACAAACGCAAAATGTTATAAAAAATGAAGTGCTCCGAGACATATCTCGATACTGACTTTTAATTTGTTTTGTTGATAGGGGCGCCAAGTTAGAGACCTTGAGCTACAACAGCTTGAGAAGAGACTACTACGACAATGTCGGGAGTTGGATGGGTGGAATTTTAGACAAATAGCGTACGCGTCCGTCTGTCGCACAATCCTAAGAATCATACTGCATACTCTAATCTCAAACACCTATTTTTACCACAATTTCGAACGTGCTGCTTCATTCTATAGTGTCAAACGCTTCTTCTAGGTCGACAAATCCTGTGATCTTTCTTAAGCCTTGCTCCCATTATCTGCCACGGCCACGTGACGTCACGAGGCTAACGTCACCCCCCGCAGCTCTGACAACGAGCTCCGCGACGTACGGCGCACGTGGACAGCGTCTTTTAAAAAAAGAGCTTTTTCCCAATCTAAAACTTAGTTACGCGCTAAACGTAGTATACATCCTCTCTATTTCGGCCACTGTTAGTCATTTTGTTTCACAAATAGCGACACTCGTCAATTAGTTTCAGTGTACCGATTCCTTATCCAATTCCCTCGGTATTGCCCCATTTATTTCCCCACCATTCCATTACCTTTGTTTTACTTCCGTTGATGTTCATGTTATAACCTATTCAATTGCTCTAGCGAGTTTTCGGCAGTCTCTGACAGCATTACATCAAAGTTTTCCTTTCTTCTCCTTCAACTTTAATCCTCGTTCCAAATTTCTCCTTGGCTTCCTCTGCAACTTGTTCAAATAAGGGGGAGAGGCCACAAGCTGATTCACTCCTCAACTACTGACACTTCTACATTCTTTAGCTCTCTATGATTGCCGGCTCGTTTCTTTACAAGTTATGGATTGCCTTTCGTTCCCTGCATTTTAGTACTCTCATGTTTCATCGAAGCGGAGTGAAGACGCCCTATAAATTACACAATAGATTTTTGTCCGATTTTTCATAGCCAAAGGAAGAGTGGGAAATGAACAATGGACGAACGGGATACCAAATTGAACAGCGGCAGGTCTAGTATTGACGAAAGGAAGAAATACTGAATTCGGTCTTAGGTTATTTCACCGCGCAGAATCTTAACACTGCCCCTCGTTTCAATCGTCGTGCAAACGTCGAAATGAAAGATATTGAGATAACCGATCGCGGAATTAAAAAGCAGCTACAATCGCTTAGTAGTGGAAAGGCGTCAGGACCCGATAACAGATTCTATAAAAATTATGCGAAAGAACTTGCTCCCCTTCTACCAGTAATTTATCGCGTATTACTTGAGCAACGAAAGGTACCGGGAAAAACAGGAGGTCATTCCCGCTTTTAAGAAAGGCCACAAGACAGATCTGCCCAATTATAGACCTATATCGTTGACGTCAATCTTATGTAGGATTATGGAACATGTTTCATGCTCAAGAATTATGACGTGTTTAGAAAATGAAGATCTCCTCTATAAAAATCAACATGGATACCGCAAATAGAGATCCAGCTAAGCTCAGCTCTCTGTTCCTCCCTGAGGTCCACAGCGCAGTGGACAACGGCGCTCAGGCATCAGTTCTAAGTCTTAGGGGACTGATGACCTCAGAAGTCAAGTCCCATAGTGCTCAGAGCCATTTGAACCATTTGAACTACACACAAACACCCAGTCCCCGGGCAGAGAATAATCCCCGACCCGGCCGGGAATCGAACCCGAGACCTCGTGATCCAGAGGTAGCAACGCTAGCCACTAGACCGCGAGCTGCGGACTTACCTGGCAGTGACAACAGGTGCAAGTTGCTTCCGTCCTTAAGCTTCGCACACCAGTGTCTTTCTTGCTTTTGAGAAACGCCGCAGCAGAGGTAAGCAGCCCCGCCCAGAGGCACTTGCTCCGCGCTATTCCCGTCGCGCCTGCCACGGCCACTTGCCGTCACCGTGACGTCACGCAGCTGACATCACCACGACACGGTGGAGGCGGCCAATTTCCGGGCTCTTGGAATGCCTTACATAACTGACTCCTCACAACCGCCACCCATCACGGCCGTTTAGCGCTACTGCCACTCGTACGGCCCTGCTGCTCACGCTTTAAATCTACATCTCAATACGGACTCCACAAGCCGCTCTACACTGCATGCCGAAATTTAATTTGTACGAAAGGCTTTCAAAAAGTTTTGCACAGTCGTCTAATTTTTAGTTTTTGCAGGAGGAGAATGAAATTTTTTGTGAACATACTTGGAACATTTAGCTATAAGTTGGTGAGCCATAATGACCCGTGAAGTAGATGGCCCGTGAAGTGGATGTCAGGTTGCGACAACGGTCGGTGATGGCGTTTCTCTTCAAGACCGGCAATGTGACTGCCACATCGATTCGCAGGAAGTTGCTCCCTATTTATGGGGAAGACACAGTGGATCGCAGCAGTATCCAGCGGTGGCTGCAGAGGTTTAAAGAAGGTGATTTCTCTCCACTGGACAACCCACAATGCGGTAGACCATCGACGGCAGTGAGTGATGTTAATAAGGACACCATTGATCAAATCATCCAAAATGACAGATGTGTGACGACACGACAGCTTGCTGAGATGACACTCTTTGTCATTGGGTAGTGTAGTATCACTGGTACAGTCACTAGGCTACAGAAAAATCTGTGCGCGTTGGGTGCCTTGATTATTGACAAGAGAAATGAAAACTATGAGGAAGAATGTGTGCGAGGGTCTCATGAAGACCTTTACTGAAGAGTGGAAACTGTTTTGACGACGTCATTACCCAGGATGAAACATGGTTGTTTTTGTCCTAACCTGAGTGCAGAATCCAATCCACGGAGTGGCGTCACCCGGGTTCCCCTCGGAAGAAGAATCCAAGACTTTCATGAACAGCATGCCCAAAGGTGATGGCCTCATCCTGAGATCAGTGTGGTGTCATTGTCATTGACAATTACCCGGGACCATTACTGTTTGTCATTTGACAAGCTGCGACGTGCCATCAAGACCCACAGACCACAGCTTCAGGGTCAGCTCATCAGACTACGCCATGACAATGTCAAATCCCATACAGCCCTTATGACACACGAGAAAAATCAGGAAAATGGGTTGGAAAATTGATCCTCATCCTCCCTACAGTCCGGACTTGGCTCCATCTGATTTTTACCCCTTTGGTCGTCTGATGGCCCACCTGCACGGTAAAGCATTTGATAGTGAGAAATACATTTCGTGTGTCAAGCAGTGGTGTAAAACTCAATCCCCAGAATTTTACCGAAGTGCATTTACACAATGGAAAGAACGTTGGACCAGATGAATCACAGCTGATGATGGCTACATTGAGTAGGCTCAATGTATAGCTAAATGTTCCAACTACTTTTTGAACGCCCTTTGTACTAGCATCAGCCTCACTCTCCGCCCTAGGTGTCATTCGGGCATTGAGCTACAAGAAAAACATGTGACTATGTTGCGACGTAAGAGTAGAATCATGGGGAGTATACCAAGGCCGCAATAATCCGGCAGATCGTGTAGTTCGTGACGCATGTTACAAAGCTTTCTCAACCCACAGGAGAAACCATAAATCAACAATGATGAAAAAGAAAACGCCTACAACTCACATCTCATGAGCTGAGGCTTCAGAAGTCAAACACTTCCGTGAGTAGCCAACAATACGACGCTGCTGAAGTATTGAATCTGTTCATCATACAAGCTAACATTTCTGAGATGTTGAAGAGGACAAAAAAAAAAAAAAAAAAAAAAAAAAAAATTAAAAAAAATTAAAATTCAGCTAAACCATCAGTGGTAGATACCAGTACGACATATTCCATAACTCGACAAAGACATTTACGCTATTCCTAAAGAGAAATTAGTGTACAAAAAATTATGTATACTGAAATTTTCTGAAACTTTGAGCCTTAAAATTATTTAGAAGAGCAGTATAGGATGGACTTAAATTTTGTCTTTACAGGAAAGTAATACATTCTTTCAATGTTTTTATGCCGTAATCTCTTTTGTGTTTATAGTTAATGGTTTTTGTACGTTAAAACTATTGGTTTTTCTTGTATCTCTCTTTTTAAACCAGATTTCTAAAAATACCTTAATCCGGCATCGACGGGTCCCCGAGTTTGACGCGTTACTAACGTCCTACTGTACATATGAAGCAGGCTAGCTCAGGCTAAGAAGTAGTCAAATATAGAGCTTAATTTGAGAGAGAGAGAGAGAGAGAGAGAGAGAGAGAGAGAGAGAGAGAGAGAGAGAGAGATTTCACAGAATGCGCGTCTGATGCACAGCAAGATAAAAATGATGTTCTATACAGACCCTGCGAGGAGAGGAGTATATGGAAGTCAATAGCTCGAAGAAGGTAGAGGCTAATAGGGTATTTCCTAAGGCATCAGGAAGTGACACTTGCTACTAGATGGATCTGTATAGGGAAGACACTCTAGGGGAAAGAGTTTAGAATATATACGACAAACAATTGAGCTTGAGTGAAACCCTACTCTGAGAGAAGAAATTAGCACAGGAGAAATCGTAACGTGTCGCATCAAACCAATCAGAAGACTGGCGGGGTAAAAAAAAAATAAAAAAAAAATCAGAGCCTTCTAACATCTCGTTCCCGCCATCCGTACTGCAGAGATTAATAGATTTACCAGAATAGTTTCAGTCTACCTCTGACACTGCGTCCTCAATGACCTCGCCTTTGATCCAAAGATTCCCATAAAACTGCTGAGCGGGATGTTCCCTCAGACACCAAACATATGACTGTACAGCTAGCAGCTATGCTCCCCTGAAAGACCGCATGTCCCAATACATCAAAGTCGCCTATTTGCGTCTGCTCGGCTTGTGATTTCATATACACTGATGGAAAGTATCCGGACACCCATTAATGGACATAAATATAGGGTGTGCTCACCGTTCGCCTTTGTGGCGGCTTTTAACTTTGCCGTGGACACTTTCAACAACGTGTCAATGTCTGTACGGGATTGGCAGTCCATTCTTCGTCAACAGCCGAAACCGTAGAAATGGTAGTCGTGTTGGATGCTGGGGCTCCATTTCAGGAACGTTGTTGTTGTTGTCTTCAGTCCTGAGACTGGTTTGATGCAGCTCTCCATGCTACCCTATCCAGTGCAAGCTGCTTCATCTCCCAGTACTTACTGCAACCTACATCCTTCTGAATCTGCTTAGTGTATTCATCTCTTGGTCTCCCTCTACGATTTTTACCCTCCACGCTGCCCTCCAATGCTAAATTTGTGATCCCTTGATGCCTCAGAACGTGCCCTACCAACCGGTCCCTTCTTCTTGTCAAGTTGTGCCACAAACTACTCTTCTCCCCTATTCTATTCAATACCTCCTCATTAGTTATGTGATTTACCCATCTAATCTTCAGCATTCTTCTGTAGCACCAGATTTCGAAAGCTTCTATTCTCTTCTTGTCCAAACTATTTATCGTCCATGTTTCACTTCCATACATGGCTGCACTCCATACAAATACTTTCATAAACGATTTCCTGACACTTAAATCAATACTTGATGTTAACAAATGTCTCTTATTCAGAAACGCTTTCCTTGCCATTGCCAGTCTACATTTTATATCCTCTCTACTTCGACCATCATCAGTTATTTTTCTCCCCAAATAGCAAAACTCCTTTACTACTTTAAGTGTCTCATTTCCTAATCTAATTCCCTCAGCATCACCCGACTTAATGCGACTACATTCCATTATCCTCGTTTTGTTTTTGTTGATGTTCATATTATATCCTCCTTTCAAGACACTGTCCATTCCGTTCAACTGCTCTTCCAAGTCCTTTGCTGTCTCTGACAGAATTACAATGTCTTCGGCGAACCTCAAAGTTTTTATTTCTTCTCCCTGGATTTTAATACCTACTCCGAATTTTTCTTTTGTTTCCTTTACTGCTTGCTCAATATACAGATTGAATAACATCGGGGATAGGCTACAACCCTGTCTCACTCCTTTCCATTTCATGCCCCTCGACTCGTGTAACTGCCATCTGGTTTCTGTACAAATTGTAAATAGCCTTTCGCTCCCTGTATTTTACGCCTGCCATCTTTAGAATTTTAAAGAGAGTATTCCAGTCAACATTGTCAAAAGCTTTCTCTAAGTCTACAAATGCTAGAAACGTAGGTTTGCCTTTCCTTAATCTTTCTTCCAAGATAAGTCGTAAGGTCAGTATTGCCTGATGTGTTCCAATATTTCTACGGAATCCAAACTGATCTTCCCCGAGGTCGGCTTCTACAAGTTTCTCCATTCGTCTGTAAAGAATTCGCGTTAGTATTTTGCAGCCGTGACTTATTAAACTGATAGTTCGGTAATTTTCACATCTGTCAACACCTGCTTTCTTTGGGATTGGAATTATTATATTTTTCATGAAGTCTGGGGGTATTTCGCCTGTCTCATACATCTTGCTCACCAGATGGTAGAGTTCTGTCAGGACCGGCTCTCCCAAGGCTATCAGTAGTTCTGTCAAACTCTTGTCGCAGATACTGCTTTATGACACAGTCATCGAATCTGAAATGCTTCTCTATTGTGCGCAGTACACGATGCTATGAAATGTGTTCATATCCTTCCGCATTTAGCGCTCTTTTTAAGCGCTACAGGGGCATCGTACCCTAACCATGATAAACAGCGCATACTGTAACAACAGCTCCTCAATACTTCATTGTTGGTACTACACATGGTAGCGTGTACTGTACTTTCGATATATCTGCCTAGCGACATGTATCGCCTGAACGCTTTCCAGTTTCTTCTACCTCAACTCGTTGCTAACTTCTTCCAGTTTTAATGCCCATCGCCATTCGAAGCCTTCTCCCTCCCTCCCTCTACACTTATCTTCCCTTCGCTTGATCGTCGTCGATAGGGTGTTTCTTCGCAGAGTACGTCCAAGCCAAGATGTTTCTCTCGTTCTAATGGTTTTCAACTAGTTTTCATTCCATTCTTACCCTCAGAAGTACTTCCTCATTCCAGTCTATCACTCCATTTCTTTCTATGAATTATTTTGCCCATAAACACACTGAAAACTATCCAAAGGTTTACCTTCTGTTTTTGACTGTTCAATATTCTTTGTCACGTAACACTCACAACACTCCGGACAAAGCACTTCGCGAATCTGCTGCACCTTTTCAAACGCCATTTTACCCACAGATATTTTACATCTCATTTCATCCACACAGCAACCATTTTCTGTCACGAGACTTCATCAGTACCTAAGAGATTTTATTTGCTCGAAAGTCTCTCCTTTCCTGTGTTAATTGTTTATGAGTATTTTGTTTCGCAGGTTTTATACTACAAATAGCATAATGAATTGTGCTACTTAATGTCTTGCAGAGACAAATGACATGCCTACACCTCTCTCTTCCATTTTTACAGAAACGAACGGCACATCCAACGTCACGGACAACCGCGTGCGGCACTGGTGGAAAGATATCTTCTCTCAATAACGTGTGTGGATCGGTAGGTAACAGGGCATATGACAGCCCCAGGGATTCAACCCATGTCAGTCCTAGAATTTTTTTGTATCACTTGCGCCCTTTGCGCAGCAAGATAATTTGCGACAGATCAAGCAGAGATGATATAAAATACAGACTGGTAATAGGAAGTATATCGAATAGAAATTTAAACGATTAACAGTTCAGAGAAGAAAAGAATATAAGCTTTTGAAATGTGATATTACACAAAATGCTTAAGATTAGATGGGTATTCCGAACTATTAATGAAGATATACTGACTCGAATTGAGAACAGAAATTAATAGCTCCACCTGAAAAACGGTATCGGTTGATAGGGTGCTCTCTGAGGAATAAAGGAAAAGTCAGTTTGGTAATGGAGGGAAGTGTGAGGTGTAACTTCGTAGGGGAAGAGCTAAGTTGGACTGCAGCAGGCAGGTTCAAGTGGACACGCGTCACAGTAGTAATGCACAGATGACGAGGCATGCACAAGGTAAACTAGCTTTACGAATGCATCAAACCTCTTCGGACTAAAGAGACGAAAACAGCATTGCATTTTTCACATCTGATGAAATTTACATGCCAAGAAATGACACGTTGCTTTGTGCTGCAGATCCTCTCTCGAACTGCAGATCGCCCTGTAACTGGCTGGGAAAGTTAGTTTGAAACTCAAATGTAGTAGGAAGGCAAGGGGCAGCCCGTGTGCGACAGGAACACGCCCAGTACAACACTGCAGTGTTACCAACAACCTTGGAGAAGGAGGGCGCTGTACTTATTTATCAATCAGGTTGGGGAAATCTCAGATATCTGGGCACTTCCCTAGGCGCGCAGCACAGTACGTGTTCCCGCAGGGTTGGGGGCGCACGCTAACTCGGGAAATGGCACGCCACGGACACGCCACTTCCTCATTGCCGCCACGAGCACGCCTAGCCCGGACACCGGCGGCTCTCGGCTCAGCTGGTGGCTGCCAGCAAACGCTCTCTACACAAAGGGTGCTAAGAAAGTTTTGCAACACAACGCAACAATAAGTCGCGGGAGGCTGATTGTGGCTGTGTTCTGACAAGGGAACCTCACCATCGCAGCTCCCTCAGATTTAGTTATGCCACAGTGGATAGGCCTTGAAAAACTGAACACAGATCGAGAAAACACGAAGAAGTTGTGTGGAACTATAAAAAAATAAGCAAAATATACAAACTGAGTAGTCCATGTGCAAGATAGGCAACATCAAGGATAGTGTCAGCTCAGGAGCGCCGTGGCCCCGTGGTTAGCGTGAGCAGCTGTCGAATGAGAGGTGCCTAACATTGAATAAGAAAGGCGAATTAAGAGAACTAGAAAAAAAGAGAGAAAAATACTAAGAAAAACTCTAGGTCCTGAGAAAAACAAGGAAAATAGGTGGATTAAAAGGAGAAATGGAGACTTACACAAAAATACAGAAAGATCACAGATACAATGAGGAAGAGCTGACTAAAATTTTATGGACATTTAAAGAGAATGGAAGAAACCCAGATTACAAAGAAAATTTTTAATTACGTTAGTAAGCTGAAAAAAACTGTAGGATGGATAGAAGCAGTAAAGAAAGAGACAACAAAAAAATAGGTGTTACAGAAGAAATAATACGTGACAGGAATCACTTCAGGCTACTGATAGAAAACGCAAACTATGAAGATGAGCCAAAACCTCGGCCCAAGAGAGTGTGGACAGATGAGCAGAGACGAGCAGTTGGCGAGAAAATGAAGAAGTACTGGGAAGAACGGAAGAAAAAGAAACACCATAAGTCTTAAGTTGTATGCGGTCCATAGCTAGCCAAATTCATAAAACAAACAAAAAAAATGAGGTAGTTTTCAGTGGTACTACCCTCACAGCGAGACATGGAAAGAAAGATGATGCTTCAACCTACCGTTGACGATTATGTCACTGGAGGCGGGGCACGAACTCAGATCGATGAGTGAATACGAAATCAGTCGTGCCATTCTCAAAGGAACAATCCCAGCATTCGCCGCAAGTGGTTTAGGAGTATGACGGGAAACCTAAATCTGTGCCGTCGAGCACCGCTTTGAACCACCGCCTTCCCGAATAATACTCTAGCGTACAACCACTGCACCAGCTCGCCCCGTCAAGTCTCACATCGAGCATTGCCCCGATGTAGATCCTCGAGTTGCCCACACGTACTTTGAAACAGTCTTTGCGACTGTGTTGTTCTTTTCCAATTTTATTTCTTTCAAAGGGGGCTCACATTTGCAGGCTTAACCTTCAAATTACATTACACATTACACTGCTAGGCGGTGCTGAAAATAACAAATACCAATACACGACCAGAAGATCAATTATTATTTAGTAACATGATATAGGAACAGAAAAGCATTGATAATCACCGACAAAGGTTTGTTTCATCAGCAAACCAACGAAGGAATGAGTGGATAAGACGGAGCCACAAGGTTAGTCACCAGCACGGCCAGCGACGGAACGCGCCTCGTTGGGACGTGTGGGACCTGGGAAGCGCCCTGCCCCTGGCCGCCGCCTCATTAACAACAGCTGCGGCAACGACACCTTTTGTCTCTGGCCCCAATTTGCGTGGCGGCGCGGCCGCTGGATGCCGGCAAACCAAGTCGCGCCACCTCATTAATGCTGCCGGCTACGTCATTACGGCTGCCCGAGGCGGGAAAAAGGAACCACGCCGCGCGGCTGGAGGACACCCCCCCCCACCCCACCTGCCGTGCCGTGCGGTGCCTTGTCGTTCCATAGCGCAAATCAAGCGACGAGTCTTCACATTATGCGGTAGAATACGACAAAACATATAAGAGACGAGGAGGAGGAGGGTATGATGCATACAAAGTATGTGACCTCTTTGAGAACGAGAAGATTAAGAAAGTACCAAGATTATTCTTAGCCCTCCTTTCGTCTTTGTAAAGTCAATAGCAAAAGGGGAAAATACAAAGGCGGGAAGTGCCAGGCCTACACGTTGGGCCACAGTGTACCGACACCGCGAGGCGACGGTACCGAGACCGCGAGGCGACGGTACCGAGACCGCGAGGCGACGGTTATTTTGAAAATATAAACATTGTAGTCCTATGAACGTAAGTTAAAATGAACTTCAAGTATCTGTCTCCATTCAGGTGATGAAATCGGATGCATCTTTTTCAAACACGCTACATACACAGAAAAGATGAAAATTCCGTTTGAATACAGGAACTCTGTCGTTTTCCGAACCATCAATTTTGCACTGCAGACACAGAGTTTCACTACTTTCGCCTGCCTCTTGCTTGCAAGATTACTCGATATTCGCTGGAGTACCGGAGCCCGGAGCTTCAGGCCAAAGCTGACTTTATGCTCTTATGCTCCACGTGGTGCAGGAGAGAGTTTGCTACGACGCGACAGCTGGGGGCTAAACAGCTGGTCGCTGCTATTTCCGCGACTGCGGCAGGTGGCCACGTTGTAAATCAGCCCGTCACTGGTCCCTGCTAGCCGCTGGTCGGACGCGATCACCACACGCGTTCCTGCCACGTACAATGTTGTCACAAGTATCCGTTTGTTCAGTATACGATTTAGAGACATAAGTACACAGAGCCAAAGGTAAAGCACACTTTTACTGATCTGACTACAGGTGCAAGAATCGAAGGGCACGGAGGGGGAGAAATATCTAAGAAGGGTGTGAGACAGGGTCGTAGCATACCCCCAACATCATAAATCTGTACAATGTGTAAGCTGTGAAGAACAGCAAGAAGGAATATAGTATGGGAATTTAAATTCAGGGAGTAGAAATTAAAAAAGTTAACTCGCCCTGCCAAAGTAGATGAGAGATAAAGTGCAGACTGGCAACATCAATCAATGTGCAAAACAAAAGTAGTGGAATGAAGCAGTCATGTAAGGCAATATCGACGGAATTAGAAACCGAGACACAGTGGTGGTTGAGTTTTGCTATTTGTGAAGCAAAATAACTATGGCCGAAGTAAAGGGAATATGAAACGCAAAATGGCGTTTCCGGAAAAACAAATATTTTTATCATTTATTAAAAATTTAAGTATTAAGAAGTATCATCTGAAACTATTTATCTTGAGTGTAGCCGCGTAAACAATTCGGACAAGAAAAAAGAATGCTTTTGAAATGTGCTCTACAAAAATGTTGAAGATTAGATGGGTAGATCGTGTAACTAATACGGTCGTGCTCACGTTAATTGGGAAGAAAAGGAATTTATTGTGCAATCTGATTAAAAGGAGGGATCTACTGATAGAACACATCCTAAGGCATCAATCATCTCTTTGGCAATATAAACAATTGTTGAGGGGGAGGGGCGGTTTGAAATTATAAAGGGAGACCACAGCTCGAGTACAATAATCAGGTCCAAATGCATGTAGGCTGAGGTAGGTTGCACATGAGAGACTAGCGTGAAGAGTTGCGTCGAAACCGGTCTTTGGACTGAAGGCAACAACAATGGCAACAGTCTTTACGAGGGTTGTTGAGTAAGTAAAGCAACACTTTTTAATGAAACCAGGTTGGTTTTATTCGCGATTGCAAATACAACATATTATTGCACAGTCTTCACACTACAAAAACCCTGTTCTTCAACATTTCAAGGAGACGGTCTTTCGCCACACTACAGCGAGGTCTTGTGTGCCCTCATGGTACCACACTTGTGGTCGACGTAGAAGCCAACGTCTTACTGCATCAATTATGTCCTCATCATCCACGCACTGCTTCCCGCGGAGTGCACCGTTCATTGAGCCAAACAGATGGTGGCCTGAAGTTGCGCGATTCTGGCTGTAGGGCGCGCACGCCCCCCCCCCCCCCCAATTGAGTACCGCTACTTGTGGACGAGTATGCCGGTACTACCAACAGACACGTCCAGTTGAGCAACGAGGTGCTTGTTCGCGATTCACCGATCACCTCTAATGAAAGCGTCCGCACGTACCACCATTGCACGCGGGAGATGGCATAGGTTTGCGCGACCTTCTTGCGACGATGGCAGACGTCTCGTGCAAACATTCACCGTACTTTTTTGTTCACTGCCAGGTCTCTGCAGACAGTTTACAAGCGCCTTTGAATATCTCCGATGCTTTGGTTTTCCGCCAAAAGAAACGCTATTGACAGCTGTCTGCTTGGAGCGCACGTCAGTTGCTGAGGCCATTTTTAAGGCTACGCATCGCGCCGCCACCCACTGGAATTTCATATAGCTATAGGGGGCTGAAGGGCAATATTCCATGATGTTCCACAACAAATATGCTAGTTTTTCAATCTAAAGCGGCCGAGAGAAAATGGGTCACATTACTTATTGAACGCCCCTGGCGTTATCTGTCGGTTCGGTTTGCAATTTCTGAGTGGCGATGTAGCGCATACTTCATAAATTATGCCAAATGAAAGTCAGTTTCTTACTTATATCTCAGATAAGTTGAAATTTCTCTATATTTTAATCGTAAAATTAATGGTTCAAATGGCTCTGAGCACTATGCGACTTAACTTCTGAGGTCATCAGTCGCCTAGAACTTAGAACTAATTAAACCTATCTAACCTAAAGACATCACACACATCCATCACAGGATTCGAACCTGCGACCGTAGCGGTCGCTCGGTTCCAGACTGTAGGGCCTAGAACCGCACGGCCACTCCGGCAGGCTAAAATCAATTAATAAACTAATTAATTCGTTTCGTAAAGCGAAAACATTTCCTATAATTTTTCTGAAGTACACTGAGTATTCTGTAGATAGTGTTTTAGATGTTTTGGCTACTACGAATCACATCTGCTTTAGCGCCACCTGTGGCACACGCGTGATTTATAAAGGATCCAGTTTCGTTTTAGAATCCTTAGCGAGAGGATGAGCTATGCGAGGGCTCATGGCGACCATATATAACGTATAGATGACGAAAATCTATAAATAAAACACCGTATCATGAAAAATCTGTATTAAAATTTACAGACATTCTGGTTTCCACTAATCGAATTTTTAAGAAGTGTTCACTATGAACCTGGATCTGCGTGAGAGAACAGGCATTTATCGCAGCGCTTGCCACCAGAGTAGCACTTCTCAAGTGGCGCCCCCGCGGTGCCTAGACTAGAGAAAACGTTTTGCTCTTCTCTGCACCTAATCTACCTCATCTATCAGTCCCATCTAGAAATAATCTCGTGGTGACCAGCAACTCTCAGGAATAGCTGAAACACGTATTCTCTGAGCCACTTCATTACCATTCCTCCAGTGAAGATCAACCTAGCATATGCATTTTCTGTAGCTACTGTTACGTTTTCGCCTCTCATTTCAAGCCACTACGGATGCGTACGCCTTTATATTCCACCGTTGTGGCTGCTACACATTGACTGCCAATGTTGTAATATAACAGCACGATAAAACGAATATCGGGCTAGACTAATTTGGGTGCACTCAATCGAATGAGGAAGTAAAATCACCGTTTAAAAATAATTTTGTTTGTAATGGGGAACAAATGGGTATTTTCTGTTCACGCTGGGCGTCGTATAAAAGACGCAAGGAGCAGTAATAGTTTGCACTACTCCAGCTACACAATGCAGAGACGAAATTGCAAATTATCAGCCGAAACACCAGAGAAAATGCGCTTTCCGACTCTTGGGGGAGATACCTGGTACAAGCAGCAGCATTACCGAACAGACTCAGCCTCATGTAACGTCCTCTTCAGTCCTTTTACATACAACTAGTTATTAACAGTCATTTTGTCATGCGTCGTCCACGACTGTACCTTAATGATTAGAATATTTTTGCTAGCAATACACCATCTTATCTGCAAATATTTTATTCCTGGGCTTTAATCCGACCTTAGAACTCCATTCTCAAGTGACTTTATGGCGTTAGATCTGCTGCAGTTTATCACCTTCATTTGGCTGCGAAATGTTCGCCTTCTGTCTCGGCGGAAAACTTCATTTCCGCTTACACTTTTCTTTTTTAAAAAAAAGCTACCTGTAAATTATTATACCTTATTCCTAACATATAAGTCATTTATACACATTGGAAACAGTAACAGTATTTGGGGTACCCCATGACCTATGATTTCTCCCAGCTAAGAACTACACGAGATATACTTGCTAGGAAATTTTCTGTTCTTCAACAAACCTAGAACAATATCCACTGAGCACGCACTTCGCTCATTAGGCGAAGGGCAGAATAGTATCGAACTGTTCCCAGAAGTCTAACGCTGCATCTCCGTGGGTGCATGCCATCTATCTCGTGAACGAACACAGTGGACCGAGTTTAAGACGATCGCGGCTTACAAATTAGTGTTTTTTTTATTTTTGGGAAGAATTTTGGTATGGCAAAAGATCATAAACGGAAGACGTGACTTATAAATTCTATAGCAGAGTGACGTAAATGATGCCGGACTACAGTTACGCACGCACGTCCCACAACACTTACCGAAAACGGAAGATAAACCTGAACGGATTCTCCTTACACAGCGTGTTTACTGGACGCACCGCTGCAAGCTGGGCACTAACGTGATCTTTAACGATCCTTCAGTTTATCGTTCGCTGTGAATTTTTGTCTTTTAAGAATGGCTCACGCAGTTTTTAATAGCCGAGGCAGGTAGCGGCAAACGGCGGCGGTCACTCAGCTAGGCGGGTTTGCTACCTGCAGGGGCTGACCATCTGCTTCCTAAGAGAAATTGAGCCGTTTAGGTCAGATATTACATCAAACCAACTACTGGTTAGCGAATTAATCAATTTTAAGTATTTTGCTGTTTATTCGGTAGTGTGTTTAGGAAACCGCTGTTACAGCCGATTAAACTATCAATATAACGCATTCGCTTACACTTAAGGTTATCGTCATATTGCAAAAGCTACAGTCGGATAAAAACTTTACAGAAATCCCTACCTCTCCTCTCTATTCTTAAACGTAAGGAAATAATGGACTCACGTAATTTTTTTCGTTTCAACTGAGCTTCTACGCACAATATGTCGGCAATCGACACCATTTTCAGATGCCAGAACTTCCCTCTCTTTTCTGACAGATGCGAGTACCATGTAAGTTGGTGGTAACACTTCGAAATCCTGAAAACGCACTTATATTTTGCGTATTTTAAATCACGTTTTCATAAAATTATGGACAAGTGTTGCCATTTTAACAGTGGCACCTATTTATTTACAAGTTGTACGCAAAACCGATACATGCTTCTAAGTTGCACTGTCCTCGAGAGTAGTCACCAGCACATTGTGTATTTCCCGTTTCCAGCTATGTGGAAGTCGTAGCATACTCTTAGCAACGCAAGTTATGTTGAAGTGCGAGTGGACCGGTTTATTGTCCGACGAATCTCTGTAACAGTTCTGAAACGAATGTTAGGAAGCGCTTACTTCAGTTTGGAATCGGTCACAAGGGCTTAAGCCCGGGGAATGTGATGGGTGGCACAGCACTTCCCAGCCCCATCGACAGGACATATCTGTCAAATTGCGCCATACGAGTCCGAGAATTAACAAAGGGGTGGGGAGGGGGGGGGAGGGGGGAGTCTGGGCGGGTCCTGCAGGAAATGTCGCCGCTTCTTTCTGTAAGCCGTTCATTTTTGGAACAAGGGTGTGACTATTAAAGTTCCCCCATTCATTACAGAAAGTTCCATCCGCTCATGGAGTTACACGATCACTGCAACAAGTCGACGATACTGGAGCTGCAGGATCCAGCGAGGCTAAGCAGGACTTCTGAATGTCAAAAGGCTGCCATGCTGGCAGACAATATTCCGCACAGATAGGCAGAAGGCAGTTGAGGTCAACGATCATTAAAGACAACGCGCTGCAATATCATCCATCACGCTGTGTGAGCTACTACAGAAGAGTGGGTTTCGAGATGGTACAGTGAATAGTGGGATCGACTGACACAGTGGAAACCGACTTTCATATTTAAACGATGCGAAAGCCTCCGGAAGTTTACGCCTGATGTAGTAGTCACAATCCATCGTGTTATTTACCATGTTTCGATCAATTATTCGCGTTTGAGGAAAGCTTTCCTTTAGAACTGGGTGGGAAAAGTAAAGCCAGCCTGGAAAATATTTCCTGCACCTTCATACAAGCAACTCAACTGATATCATCTGCCACAGGTGCAGAAAGCTGTCTGCCAGCCTTTAGGTGCACGAAATATTTTCCAGGCCAGCTTTATTTTGGGCACCGTGCATATGAAGCGCAATGACTGTCTACGTCGTTCAGTAACTCCTTACAACCAACCAGCGCTCTTTCTGTGCTGCAGGCACAGGTATGCAAGAACCTGCATGATCACCCAGGTACAGCGGAGGGAGGAGGGACGATACAATTAAATGTAAATAGCCAACCACGCGCAACTTCAGTTTTCAGACACACTAAGCATTCCCGGAGACAAAATATGTTCACAGAAAAAATGTTCATAAAAAAACTGTTCCAGCTGTTGTTGAAGCTGCTGAGTCCGCTTCCGGTTTCGGCCTCAGAAAAAATGTACTGCACAAAAGCAACGTCAAAACCGCTAGTCAGGGGGGACTTAAAACGTTATGTGGCAAATTATCTTGTTGGTCATCCACCTGACGTACATTTTTATCATCCGGACCTTGTTTCTGAATTGGAAGTGTACTCAAGTCACGTTCTCAACAATAACTGGAACAGTTTTTCATTAATTAAACAACAGTTGCGGAATTAGCAAGTGGAGAAACTAATAAAAGAAATTTGGCGGTGTATCAAACACTAAACCTTTGCAGTTACTTTTATGTCATCCACTATAAAGAGTTAGAGAATGAGCGAGACTGAAAAAATTGGTTTCTTTAGAAAAGTAACTTTCGTTACTGCCAATCACCTTTTTTATTTACTTCGGAATATGATACTCATTTTCGCGAGCGTTTTTCTTGCGCTATGGCATTTATGTGTTACTCTCGATCCTACATTATTCTGTTGTCTCCACTGCGATGTATAACAATGTGCAATTAACGCTTTCTCTAAATATACAAAATGCTATGAACATACGTTTGCCTTTCTTCAATCTATCTTCACGTGTTCGTATGTTTCTTCGGCACCCAAACTGTTCTTCCCACAAGTCGTGTAAACTTGTCTTCGCGGTTTGTACGGGAGTCATATGCAGGGGACTGACTCCCAATGCCGGCACTAAAGATGCATCATTCATTACAAACTTGCGCGTGTTTATACATTATAGGAAAGGCAACAGGTTTATGTATCAGGTCAAATATCTAAATCCTCACGCATTAATGCCACAACGAAAAAATGCTCTTCATCTACAAAGATACTCTGCAAATCACACTTAAAGTGTCTGGCAGTTGAAAATCTGAATCAGATTCCGAAATGCGTCGTGAAAGAAATAAGTAAGTAAGTAAAAGAAAAACGTGACTGGTAGCAAAAAGTCATTTTATAAAAAAACTTTTGTATTACATACTCATAGAATGTATAAGATTTGCTGATGACATGGTATTAGTGGCAGAAAGTGAGCGGACAGTGAATAACATGCTCAGAGATCTGAATGAAGCTTGTGTGGAATATGGGATGCAAATAAACACAGCAAAAACAAAGCGCATGGTCATCAGTACAAGACGCAGACTGTCCAATATTAAAACAGGACAATCTACCATTAGCCAAGTAAGTGAATTTAAATATCTCGGAAGCACAATAACTGAAGATTTGAGATGTCACCAGGAGGTGAAAACTCGAATTGCCATAGCGAAGGAGGCATTCAACAGAAAGAGGAGACTGTGGAAAATTAGATAAAGGACTAAAGAAAAGGCTTGGAAAATGTTTGGTCCGGCAAAAACATGGACACTGAGACGAGAGGATGAAAAAAGATTAGAAGCATTTGAGATGTAGATGTGGAGGAGAATTGAGGGAATAAGCTGGATGGAAAGAGTGAGTAATGAAAGAGTATTGGAAAGGGTTGGTGAGAGAAGATGTCTGCTGAAAGTTGTAAGAGAAAGGAAAAAGAACTGGTTAGGACATTCATTGAGAAGCGAGTGCCTGCTTGTAGATGCTTTGGAAGGATTGGTTGTGGGAGAAGACAGAGGAAGAAGGAGATACAAGATGATAAACGACTTAAAGAGAAGAGGAAATTATGCAAATCTGAAGAGGATGGCAGAAGACCGGAGACCCTGGAAAACTACCATGTGAAAACTGCCTTTACGCAGAACACTGATGATTACATACTCTTTGCGGGACATCCACAATTGTTGCTAAAATTTTTCCATGACGAAAAATCTGCTCCAGTTGTACTCGACAAATCTTTTATTTGGATGAAACTTACACACGACCCGGGTTTCAGAATGTAAATCCGATCTTCAGGTGCTTGACAGCGTACGAGAAAGTCGTAGTTCGGGCCTTGAGGTGGGATTTACACCCTGAAACCCGGGTCGTGTGTACGATTTTGTCGAAATGAAGGTTTTATCTAAATGTGGGCTCAGGGTCAAGACGGCAAGCATACGACTGGACCGGCGGAATGCCGACAGGGAAGGCGCGGCCGTGACTGGTGAGACAGCGGGCGGCTGCAGCAGCCGTGTACGCGCTTCACCGCTCGCTGGAAGCAGTTCAGCGCCGGTGCTCGCTCGGGTTCGTTATCTCGTTGCGTAACCACTTCGCGAGGTCTGTTGCGCAACCGTCTCATCAGCGACGTCTCGCGACTACGAGCGTGCAAACCCGTTCACCGCGCGCCGATACTAATTACACGACACGCAGATGGGAAGCACTGAAGGCGAACGCAGTTTCCCCACCAATGCAGACAAGCTTCTCCCAGCTGGTACACAAGTACCAGTAATAACTCTCCTACCACCCCCCCCCCAATTTTTTGAAGTGTCGATCTCTCCTGAATAAAACAGTTCCGTTTTAATGAAAGCTATCTTTTCCCCCTCTCCAATGGTAATGACGTCACATCTGCTGAGCTGTGTCGCGTACAATGATTAAATTTTGAAAATACATTCAGCGGATACTGTCTACAACGTGATTTGTGAACAGAGTGAGTAGTAAGTAATAAACTGAAACGTCACACATGACGGTAAAGTTTTGCTCTATGAACATCGAAAATGTAGTGAGCATTAACCTTTCTTTCTCTTTCATTATTTTGTGGGATGTGTCAGCGACAAAAAGTTCGAAAACGTTTGAAATTATGTGCGACATTTTTTGGAAGTCACCGTGTGCTCTCATTCTCAAATAACGGATGATTTTTTCTAGGTAATTTGCAGCCGTTAATTTTAGTGCATCATGACATTCACACATTTTCCAACTTTAATACTTACCGTGTTAAAAGCTTTAACGAAATATTACAGTTCCTTATGGATCGGTTATGGCAGTATTTTAAATTCAGAAAGATCAAAATAATGTTGCCCCTGGAAATCGTTGGAAAGATAACCAGCAACTGGGCCAGGATCGATTTTAGCATTTAGAAACACAAACTTCTGCCAATGTCGCCTGTGTGTTCAAAAAAAATGGTTCAAATGGTTCTGAGCACTATGGGACTTAACATCTGAGGTCATCAGTCCCCTAGAGCTTAGAACTATTTAAACCTAACTAGACTAGCCTAAGGACATGACACACACCAATGTCCGAGGCAGGAATCGAACCTGCGACCGTAGCGGTCGCGCGGTTACAGACTGAAGCGCCTAGAGCCGGTCGGCCACACCAGCCGGCTTGTGTAGTATGAGTAGCTTATGTACCGTTACTTATACGTAAAACTTTAAATTAAAATTTTGTGTCCTTTACTGCAATGCTGCATTAATATATTTTTTGTCGACTAATTATCTTCTACAATTATGTTTTATAAATGGCCTGTTTGTATTACTATCTGACATAATAGCATTTTGTGAAATAGATTGTGCCTGAAACCATAAACTAAAAAAAAATCTACCTCATCAGACGTGTAAGACCTCGAACAGATCGCAAACTGGAGCGGCGCGGCCAAACATAATACGAAGCTTTGGAGGATACACTACTGGAGAGGCAACCTGGAACTGTGGTGAACTTGAAGCTACCCGCATCCTGCACGCTGGCTCACCTTGTTTCAGCAAATGTTTGAGGAATTATCGCTGCCGAATTCTGGGCCCCAAAATCCATACGATGCGTGCTTGATTTTCGGTACATTCTGTAACATGTTGTGGACACGCTATGCTGTACTACTACTACTACTACTACTACTACTACTACTACTGTCGTCTGTCAGCTGAATATCTAGTTGCGATGTTGCTGAGGGAGGTGGCCTTTCCCGGTACACAGCTATAACGGCCGTGCGGGATGAGTATGGGTGCACACGAGCGAGTAATAGCCGCGCGCGTTCGCAGCGAACGCTCAGCATCAAACCATTTCAGTGCACAAACGATGACATCGCAGACATAATCGTGTAGCATAGCTCGGTTGGAGGGCAAACAATATAGACGTAGGCAGCAGAAAACAGGTAGCGTTTAATTCTTGTACAAATTCATTAATAAACGCAAATGGAGGCTCTGACCAGATCTAATGCTTACTGAAATGAACGTTAGTGACCCTAGTCATTATCTTAAGAGAAAATGACAGTAAAGTTTCGCAGCAAGTCTCTCAAAACCTTTCGCACTTTTGAAACCAAGCGGCTGTGTTAAATCATCGTGATACTCGTTGCTGTGTGTGTCGCATATTTCGAGGCTTTTCTTTACCTCTTCTATATACAATTCCACGTCCGAACTAGCTGCATCCACGGGACGCTGACGGCACCTGTTGCCAGGGTTGCGAACACGTGTACACGACTCAGTCCTGGCACGACTGCAGGTTTGGCGGCGACCGGCGAAGCAGCAGTGGCCGGCGAACACAATTCTCTCCCCGCGTACTCTGAGCTCCAATACCGTAGCGTGCCTGCCTCCACCGTTTGACGTCGACTGGTAAGACACACGAGGATGTAACGCTGCGAGCTCGCAACACAAATCGCCCGCTAGCAGAACAGTGCAGCGTGCTCTGCATTAAGTAGATCCTGTTACTGTGTGCTTCTCTTAGTTAAATTAGATAGCAATTTTTGAATTTTGCATAGTTTTAACGCACTCCGCGGACGTGTGTACGCACTGCATCGCCACCGATTGGAAAGGGCGCTGCGGAAGGGTTGGAATTGCCTATAAAGTACTGCTTGTGACGTTGAGTTGCGGACTATGTTGTGAGGTACACGAAACAGCTGAAAACATCTTTCAATACTGGGTTATACGCTATAGGAAAGTGCCCCAAATGTTAAGGATCGAACAAATACACACGGTAGACATAAAGTGACTGCTCTGAAGTTAGGCACCAATGGTTGCAAATGAGTATTCCAGGCGGTCTAATTTGACGCATGTGTTAGAAATTTGCTTGTGTGTCTCCATCGACGTTGGGGCGCTACCTTCAAAAACAATACACAATCGTCTGTGACGTGATCACTGTGGAACTCACCGAGGTTTACAATAAATTGATGGCTCTAAGACTAAGCATTAATTGTTGCACGAGCTTGCAAACATACTTTTAATGTAAAGTCACGGGATAAAACGGTCATCCCCCTTACAAGATGACAACGCACGCGTTTGGAGCGCTGTAGATGATGCGGAACTGATGGGGGTCATGTTAACTCCATCGCTGACACGGCAGTGAAGTGGTGTCTACGTGTCAATCAGTTGTGTGGAAACAGTGGAGTAAGATGAGTCGAAGTGCGGACCGCATACAACGGCAGACGTGCCCATGACCGAAACGTGAATGAAGTTGCCCCATTTGTTGGTATCTCAACACTGTCTGTCCAACGTGTCGGCGAGGAATGGTGCATCGTTTGCAGCAATGTAACTGGGGTTAATGTCTCCAATTCCTGCGAGCTTGCATCTTTCTACGAAAAGTGTCACGCCTTTTCTGTGGCAATAGGTTCCAAACCCGAGAATAACTGCGCCGGTGTCAGTGAATGGAGGACCAACAGGACAAGCTGCCGAGCGACCATTGCGAAGGGGACGGCATGCATCATCTGGAGAAGGTTGCCTCACAGTGACGCGTAAGTTGACGCCTGCAGTGGGCCAAGCAACACAGACTACAAGCGTATAACGTTAGGCAGACAGGTAGGTTGGAGGTGAAGTTCGGCTTGGCTTAGCTTGGCTTGGCTCGGCACGACTACCCGCCCCGTAGCGGCGCGGCGTCCTCCGGCGTGAGTCACGGGCCAGTTGATGCCCGGCGCCGTTGCCAAGCGTCGCGGCTAACCTCAAACCGGCCGGCGAGCGACGGGCGACGCCCAGCTCAGCCGGACTCTCGCCACAGTCACGCCACTCCGTGGCGGCTGCTGTAGAGACAGTGACGTCGATTCAAAATGTTCTAGGCATGCTGTGCGGTCATTAACCCCCGCCCCCTCAAAAAGTAACAGTAAAAGCGTTTATATTCTCGACATATCAAGTTTCCAATTCCTCAGCTAACTCTCAGAGAGAGAACTAACATGAAAACCAAAGTGTCTCGAAAACGATTACCTATGTTTAATACACTGACAGCCTTGGGAGAGCCAGTCCTGACAAAACGCTACCATCTGGTGAGCAAAATGTATGAGACAGGCGAAATACCCCCAGACTTCAAGAAGAATATAATAATTACAATCCCAAAGAAAGCAGGTGTTGATAGATGCGAAAATTACCGAACAATCAATTTAATAAGTCACAGCTGCAAAATACTAACGCGAATTCTTTACAGACGAATGGAAAAACTGGTAGCAGCCGACCTCGGGGAAGATCAGTGTGGATTCCGTAGAAATACTGGAACACGTGAGGCAATACTGACCTTACGACTTATCTTAGAAGAAAGATTAAGGAAAGGCAAACCTACGTTTCTAGCATTTGTAGACTTAGAGAAAGCTTTTCACAATGTTGATTGGAATGCAGTTGAGATCAGTGGTATTCTTGGGATAAATACTGTGTGTCCTTTGTATTTTCCAGCCACAAGTTCGACTTCGATGACGTTATTCGATAGCTGTTTGATCATCATCCTTGCTCCATTACATAGTTTTCGTAAGTTGAGATTTCTGAGCAGTAAGATAGGAGATCCAATTTTAAATCGAAGGCATTGTAATGGCATTCCTGTTACTTGCAAAAAGATTAGGAATTCAGTAGGGAGAAATCACACTTTCTTCAAAGTTTACCGTCGTGTCGATCGATTTGTGTATTCTCTCTTCACCGCGAATTTTCTTTTGACTATTAAAACTGATATCGTCGACAATACTACTTTTAGTTCCCAGGGAAGTGTGGTAGTTCCGCTGTTTTCTATCTACATAAATGATCTTTTGGATAGGGTGGATAGCAATGTGCGGTTGTTTGCTGATGATGCTGTGGTGTACGGGAAGGTGTCGTCGTTGAGTGAGGATACAAGATGACTTGGACAGGATTTGTGATTGGTGTAAAGAATGGCAGCTAACTCTAAATATAGATAAATGTAAATTAATGCAGATGAATAGGAAAAAGAATCCCGTAATGTTTGAATACTCCATTAGTAGCGTAGCGCTTAACACAGTCACGTCGATTAATTATTTGGGCGTAACATTGCAGAGCGATATGAAGTGGGACAAGCATGTAATGGCAGTTGTGGGGAAGGCGGATAGTCGTCTTCGGTTCTTTGGTAGAAGTTTGGGAAGACGTGGTTCATCTATAAAGGAGACCGCTTATAAAACACTAATACGACCTATTCTTGAGTACTGCTCGAGCGTTTGGGATCCCTATCAGGTTGGATTGAGCGAGGACATAGAAGCAATTCAGAGGCGGGCTGCTAGATTTGTTACTGGTAGGTTTGATCATCATGCGAGTGTTACGGAAATGCTTCAGGAACTCGGGTGGGAGTGTCTCGAGGAAAGGAGGCGTTCTTTTTGTGAATCGCTACTGAGGAAATTTAGAGAACCAGCATTTGAGGCTGACTGCAGTACAATTTTACTGCCGCCAACCTACATTTCGCGGAAAGACCACAGAGATACGAGAGAGATCAGGGCTCGTACAGCGGCATACGGGCAGTCATTTTTCCCTCGTTCTGTTTGGGAGTGGTACAGGGAGAGAAAATGCTACTTACGGTACGAGGTACCCTCCGCCACGCACCGTATGGTGGATTGCGGAGTATGTATGTAGATGCCCAAATTGCCCTTTCAAATATCCAGTTCCGATTGGTATAGTTGTGAGCAATGTTCCGATCAATTTGGTCGACGAATTCGTTTTCAGCAGTGGTCATGTTGCAGAAATCACTGTTGACTTTAATGAGGCTGGTCGTCTGGTCAGTAGGGTGTGTGCCTTCGCCTGTTTGCAAAACTTGTTGAGCGAAGTGTGCTGTTGCCTCGTCTTTCGGCAGTTCAACTCTCATATTTTTGTTAGTCGCAGTGTTTATATGTGTGGCCAGAGATGTTGCCTTTTTTTTTTCTTTCTTTTTGAGCATGCATTGATCTCGTCTGCTCGTGTCGACCCTTTGTCGGAAACCTGCTGGGGGTATGAGTAGACCTCCGCCCAGCACTTAGTTTCCTTGCAAGTCTTGTAATGTTCCGTCAATGATTTCAAGTCATTTTGATGTGCCACTGTGCATTCGTCCCAGAAGATAATTTAAGCTTGTTTTGGAAGTTTACTCGGTCCAGGCGCTCTTGAGATTTTACCTACCGGGAATTGTTCTTTGGCTATATTCAGTGGTGGTTGGAGAGCGGAAAGAGCAGTTCGTCGTCCATCCATTAGGTGTGGCTGTAATGCCGGATGACGCCACTGCAAATGCAATGTGTTGTTCATCAAGTATTTCCGTCAGCAACAGATTTTTACAAACGTTTCCCCAGTGCCGCCTGGTGCGCCCAAGCAAATAATTCCGCCAGTGTTGTTGATCCGATCCCTTAAAATGTTGTCAATCCCCGTTTTATTGTCATTGGGGAGTGGTGTGTTGTGGGAAATGTACTAAGCAGTCCGTTGCTGTTAAAGCTTGTTTTCCTTTGTAAGTTCGAAGTTTAGAACACTCATAGCATCTTTTCGTTGTGCTTGCATCCCAAGTTGTACTAAGGTCGGACTGTTTATGGCTAAACATATAACTTCAACGCGCACGAGAGTCCCATTGAATATGTCGTTGAATTCGATGGTCAGTTCAGGGTGAGCTTGTTGAATTTGGTACAGCATGTTATCACTCTAACTTTGAAGGTGTCCCGCAGCTCTTTTGGATTCGATGGGTTCATGTTGTTAGCATTGTGGCGAATCTGTTCCGCTGAGTCTGTGAGTGAGGCTCCTTGTAGTGTTGATTCCCAGTTCCCACTCGTTGTCGTTTTCCAGCTGTCCTAAGGGTCGGCACACTTCTCTGTACGTCTGTCACAGGCAATCGTCAACAGTCTTGAGCCCTGTGAAACTGGTTGGTTCTCGTGTTTCATATAGCAACATCCGGAGATAGAAACATTCGGTGTTGTTCGGCTGTACGATGTATACTGAACACTGTGCGCCGGTTTTCACGATTGCTGGATGATGGTCTACTGGAATTCCTGTTTTTCGTCGTTGAAAGATTTTTCCTGTTGTGTTCCACACATAACAGGTAGGGACATCGACAAGTAGTAACGCTTTCGCAAATGGATCCGTTTGGCGCAGTTGGTAAAAAGCTCTCACCGTTGTGTTCTGAAGTGGTTCGCTTGCTATTTTTCCGGCAGTCCCTTGTGAAGTAAACCCCCTGCCCATTCTCCAAATGTGCTGCAAGTTGTTGTTCAACTGGTTCGTGTTCGGGAGAACCCCAAATCCGTCACGCTTCTTCGTTACTGTTTATATACCTTCCCATTTGGTACATGAAGATCTCTTCGTTTCTGTTTTGTTGTTCGCTGTCTTTGACTATTTGAAATACTGCCATGGCACTGGCTTTCTTCATATACTTAGACATTTTAATGGATTTCACTGAATTGCCGTATTCTAGGTTTGTGTGGGTTTAGAATATTTTGAAAAGTAGTGTATTATATGGTACTACCCATTGATTATCTATTTCCAGTTCGTCGCTGCGCCGTATTCGTATTTTTGCGGTGAAGCCACCGTTTTTGGATGATCGTCGTCCGTATTTTGGATAGCCATCAACTCCGGTTTGTGTGTAGTCCAAGTATGATTTTGGGTATTTTTTGCATATTTTCTACATGGCGAATTGGGGTTCAATGCCCCATTATGGTCCGCGAATCATGTTTTTCACTATTATGGCGTACAGTTCCGAATCATCTTGTGGATTGGGAAACTTAGTTTGGGTGATTTTGTCGGTATCTGTGGGATGAATTCTGTCCTATAGCCATATGAGATTGTGTGAATGATGCAGTCCTCGTTTTTGCCATTCGTCCGAGTACATCCAGCATCTAACGATTCCAAAGATGTATTCTGTGATGATTTCAATAAATCTCATTTGCTTTTGTCGGAAAACTTGAGCTATCATGTCGTGTCGATGCATGGAGGCTCGTCCGTATCTTACTTGTTCTTTGATTTGCAGCCGCGACGAGTTGCATGTGAATGTTATGAAGACGCCAGAGCGTCCGTATTTTGTTATGTAGGGATGGCGTCTTGAGTGGTAATGTAACGTAAAAAATCCTGCGGAGATGCTTCCAGTGACGGCAATCAAATTTTTCCATTCATGCAACAGAATCCTGGTGTTTCTCTAGTGTGTTTTCGCGTTGCAAAATTTCCAGTTATTTTTCGGATTACGGCGTGTTTGTTGTATTCTTTCGTCGGGTCGTAGTCGAACGCTTCATTTTTTGTGTTGTACTGTTTACTTGCCCTCGTCCGCGCTTCTCGTCGAGTGATATTTTTATGGCTGGCTTGAGTTCGCAGTCTTATAATAAGATTGTGTAGCAGTTCTAGATTCTTCAATCCGTTCATTTCGTTGCCCTTCGGTTTCTCTGACTCTTTCGTTGCACATTCTCGTTCGTTCGTACTCTGCACTACTCGTTTGTTTCGTTTTTTCGCTGTTTTTTGTTTTCGCAGTTTTGCTTCAAAACTGCAATATCTCCTCATCTTACGTTTCGGCGTTGCCTGAAATATAAATCAACTTTTTATTAACAAATACGCTAAGTAACATAACGTTCGATTTCTATACTGTCTCTACACTGCCGGCCGCGGTGGTCTAGCGGTTCTAGGCGCTCAGTCCGGAACCGCACGACTGCTACGGTAGCAGGTTCGAATCCTGCCTCGGGCATGGATGTGTGTGATGTCTTTAGGTTAATTAGGTTTAAGTAGTTCTAAGTTCTAGGGGACTGATGACCACAGATGTTAAGTTCCGTAGTGCTCAGAGCCATTTGTCTCTACATCACTTTGATTACTCACACTTCACTGTTTGTTTTTATTCACTCACTGCACTTCTTTTTCGGTTGCTCCCTTCGTCACTGACAAGAAACTTATGTTCGAACTCACAACCGGTCTTTACCAATGGGTAGCCCCAACAGTGGCGAATTCCAGAACACACCAAAAAGGCATCGAATGGTCCACAATTTTCCAGAACATCCCACCACATTCGAGAATGTTCTGGAATGATCCACAATGATGTAGAATGTTCTGGAATCTTACCGAATGATCCACACTATTCCCGAACATTGCAGAATATCCCGAATCACTGTGCAATGCTCTCTAATGCTTTTGAATGTTCTAAAAATTTCTAGGGGGCGAAAGTTCCCAGCCTGTATATCTTCAAAAAGCACGCCCTTCAGCTGAATGGGAACCTTCTTCATGTATGGAGGGAAGAGGGCTACCACAGCATGGAACTCCCTTCATCGTATCGAGACTCGTTTCTGAGTTTCAGAGGCACACTGTACACTTTTACAATATAAATATTTATTATTATTGAAATCTTCTCGAGGTATCAGCTTAGTGCGTCTTGCAGCAGCGATTCAATGAGTTTCCCACTCATAACTTTCAGACCTGAAGACGACGATTACGAAACTCGTTGGAATGTTGAGACAATAAGACACTGCCAGCCGATTAATATCCCGAGAATATTTTATCAATGAAATTCGCCGGTAAATCCTGCATTCCCGTAATATTAATATTAGCGTTATAGTGTATGTGGTACGTTAAAGTGTAAATGACGTCTAGTTACATTTCTAGTAATAGCGGAGCGGAAGGAGATAGGAAAGATCGTAGCAAATCTTTTGAAAGATTTGAATTTAGCGTTAAATCAACGCATATCACCAAATCGACGAAACGAACGATAAAAAAACTAGGACGTGTTGAATCATACTGGGAGCAGAAGAGTAAGACGAATGCGGTACGAATGCGAAGACTGGTGTCACAGCAAATAAATCGTGGTGTAACACTGCCGGTTACTAGTACCCGCGCAGTGTTTGGAATGGCACGCCTAACAGGGCTTACGCTTGTCTGGTGACCGATAAAGGCTACACAGACTATACTATTTTACCCTATCGGCAGTTGTCCAATGAGAGCTTCAGATAGCCACGAGCACACAAAACTTCGAATAAGCTACCGAAATATGGTATTCGAGCTAAGTTTACAAACTCAAGTGTAACAGAACTGTCGAAAGGTGCTTCAAACAAAATTTGTGTCTGTATCTTCCCAGAAAACTACTGATTTCCAAACGTCTGAAGTTACAGTACAGAATCTACGACGCGTGAAAAACATATATTGTTGGCTTGAACCAATGTTCCAAAAATGAACGGACAAAAGAGTCAGATCTTGAAGCTTGTCACCGTTTAAACGTAAGGAGGCGCAGTCGTGCGTTGCGCATGCGTGTCGGCGGATGTGAATGAGCGGCTCGTGGTGTGGGCAGTGACGGCAGCGAACACCTGCTGAAAAGGCGGGCGGAAGTGACGACACGCTGCCAGCGCGGGCGGCGGGCGGCGACCGACAACGCTGGTCAGCTCGCTGCCCTCATTCATGTGTCCTGCGGTGCAATGTTCTGTTCCAGAGGCAATTACATCACGCTGCAGCAGCGTGTCGCGTCACAGGCAATGCACCTGAGGGCTCACAAGATCGCCGCTTGACTCCTGTGGTTCTTTTCCTGCTCTTCCGTCAAGCAATAAATTTTATGATGGTGTGAGCCTTCACTTTTGTGCGTGTTAGAACCATCTCGTATTTGGCGTGAAAATATTTCTTACTCCTGCTGGGTAGTAATAGGGATTTCCTTCAGGTAATCGCGCGACGGAATCCCAATTTTCGTGGTTTCATCCTTCGTTTCTGCATCTACATCATACTCCGCAATCCATTTAATGGTGTGTGGCGGAGGGTACTTTTGTGCCACTAACGGAGCACTCCAACCCTGTTGCACTCGCGAATAGCGCGTGGGAAGAGGCTTACCGACAATCGTTCTCTGTCGATGAGCCTCTGCATTGGCTCAATTTCTCAAATTTTCTCCTCATGGTCATTATGCGAGACGGATGTATGAGGAAGTAATATGTTGTCCGACTCTTCCCGGAAAGTGCTCTCTCGAAATTTCAATAGTAAAATCTCTCCGTGGCACGCTATGCCTCTTCGTTAACGTCTAGCGACTGATTAGCGACTGATTTTGTTGAGCATCCCCGTAACGCTCTCTTCTATCAGTCCTATCTGACAGGGATCCCAGATAGATGAACAATAAGAATGGGTCGAAAAAGCGCCTTATAAGCCACTTCGTTCGTCGATAAGTTATATTTCTTTAATATTCTTCCTATGAATCAGTCTGGCACCTGCTTTTTCCACTATTTGTTTTATATGCTCATTCCACTTAAGGTCGCTGCGAATAGTTACTCAAAGACGTTTCACGGCAGACATTGTTTCTAGCCGTTTGTCATCAATAGTGTAACTGTACAGTAGTGGATTACTTTTTCTACGTATGCGCAACATGTTACATTTATTTACGTTCAGAATCAGCTGCCAGAGCCGGCACCATTGTTACTATCTTCTGGCGCTGTTACTTTGTTATACATAACAGCATCATCTCCCAACAGCCTTAGTGAGAATCCCACGCTTTCTACATGCTGTGAACAGTAACGGTCTTATCACACGGAGATCACCCTTATATCCATCGACTTTTGTTACGTTAAGAGCGACTTGTTGAGTTCTGTCTGTAAGGAAGTTTGGAATCCAGTCGCAAATCTGCTCCGATTCGATAAGCTTGTATTTTTTTTTCACTAAACGGCAAGGACGGATGGTCTCAAATGCGTTCCTGAAATCAAGGAACACGAGATCAATCTGAGCGGCATTGTCTACGTTACTGCAATCTTCACAATATTTTGTCCTAGATCACTGCTGCTCAGCTTGTCTACGTTGCTTTATTCTCTCTTCTGGCGTCTCCCCGAAGTGACCCCCGACCCCCAATCCCACTGGGACAGCCTGGATTTCACTTCTATTCTCTTAACAGCCATTGGTAACAGACATTCGAACTATGCATGTGTGACAGGAAAAAAGTTAGCTAGAAACATGGAAACGTAGCCAACAACAACAAACATGCGGGAAACTGTGCCGCACTGACCCTCCCCCCCTCAGCACCACAGCTACGCACCACGGCAAATGTATCGCGTCACGTCAACGTCAGCGAGCACTTCGTAATTATTTACTAACATAACAGGCAATTATTTTATTAGCTCCTTTACTATACTGCTTTACTTATTATGAATCTTGTCCAGTCCACAGCACCATGTGCCTATGAACCATTTCACGCACGCCACCAGTGTTGTTGAAAACACGCAGAATGTGGCTTTAGGTATAACTTTTTTTTCCTCTTAGTTGGTAGGTTTTGTAGATTCTACAACGATTCTTCGTGTCGTCTTATCTACTGACCATATGAAAATGACCACTGGCGTCTCTATACCAGTTACGGCATGGTGAAATGCTCGGATAACTGTCTCTTACGAGAAAACAAAAGAAGAATAACATGGAGCCAGCTGAGTCAGACAGACTTGGACGACGGGCTTGAGTGACAGGGTGTAGCCCTGCGCAGGGCATGAGCTCTCGTGACTGGCGCTGTTAGCCGTGTTACTGCAGCGGGTGGCCGCGCCACAGGCAAGCTGCAGTCTGCGGCGTGGCCTAAAAACGTCACTCTCCATTTGCGGAGAGGCGTGCCAGAAAGACTGGACGGATGCCGGGAGCGTGGTTCGCTTACAACAAAACACCAGGTCTCTTCTTACAACCTATCCCTCCTAGAAAAGTGCTGCCGCTCGTAAATTTCCCCCCCCCCCCTCTCTCTCTCTCTCTCTCTCTCTCTCTCTCTCTCTCTCTCTCTCTCTCTCTCTCTCTCTCTCTCTCTCTCTCTCTCTCTCCCCCCCCCCCCCACACACACACACACACACACACACACACACACACACACACACACACACACACACACACAAAATATATATATATATATAGGGTGGTCCATTGATCATGACCGGTCCAAACATATCTCGAAATAAGCGTCAAACGAAAAAACTACAAAGAACGAAACTCGTCTAGCTTGAAGGGGCAAACCAGATGACGCTATGGTTGGCCCGCTAGATGGCGCTGTCATAGGTCAAACGGATATCAACTGCGTTTTTTGAAAATAGGAAGCCCCATTTTTTATTACATATTCGTGTAGTATGTAAAGAAATATGAATGTTTTAGTTGGATCACTTTTTTCGCTTTGTGATAGATGGCACTGTAATAGTCACAAACATATGGCTCACAATTTTAGACGAACAGTTGGTAACAGATAGATTTTTTTAAAATTAAAATACAGAACGTAGGTACGTTTGAACATATTATTTCGGTTGTTCCAATGTGATACATGTACCTTTGTGAACTTATCATTTCTGAGAACGCATGCTGTTACAGCGTGATTACCTGTAAACACCACATTAATGCAATAAATGCTCAAAATGATGTCCCGTCAACCTCAATGCATTTCGCAATACGTGTAACGACATTCCTCTCAACAGCTAGTAGTTCGCCTTCCGTAATGTTCGCACATGCATTGACAATGCGCTGACGCATTTTGTCAGGCGTTGTCGGTGGATCACGATAGCAAATATCCTTCAATTTTCCCCACAGAAAGAAATCCGGGGACCTCAGATCCGATGAATGTGCGGGCCATGGTATGGTGCTTCGACGACCAATCCACATGTCATGAAATGTGCTATTCAACACCGATTCAACCGCACGCGAGCAATGTGCCGGACATCCATCGTGTTGGAAGTACATCGCCATTCTGTCATGCAGTGAAACATCTTTTAGTAACATCGATAGAACATTACGTAGGAAATCAGCATACATTGCACCATTTAGACTGCCATCGATAAAATGGGGGCCAATTATCCTTCCTCCCATAATGCCGCACCATACATTAACCCGCCAAGGTCGCTGATGTTCCACTTGTCGCAGCCATCGTGGATTTTCCGTTGCTCAATAGTGCATATTATGCCGGTTTACGTTACCGCTGCTGGTGAATGACACTTCGTCGCTAAATAGAACGCGTGCAAAAATTCTACCATCGTCCCGTAATTTCTCTTGTGCCCAGTGGCAGAACTGTACACGACGTTCAAATTCGTCGCCATGCAATTCCTGGTGCATAGAAATATGGTACGGGTGCAATCGATGTTGACGTAGCATTCTCAACACAGACGTTTTTGAGATTCCCGATTCTCGCGCAGTTTGCTACTGATGTGTGGATTAGCTGCGACAGCAGCTAAAACACCTACTTGGGCATCATCATTTGTTGCAGGTCGTGGTTGACGTTTCACATGTGGCTGAACACTTCCTGTTTCTTTAAATAACGTAACTATCCGGCGAACGGTCCCGACACTTGGATGATGTCGTCCAGAACACCGAGCAGCATACATAGCACACTCCCGTTGGGCATTTTGATCACAATAGCCATACATAAACTCGATATCGACCTTTTCCGCAGTTGGTAAGCGGTCCATTTAACACGGGTAATGTATCACGAAGCAAATACCGTCCGCACTGGAGGAATGTTAAGCGATACCACGTACTTCTACGTTTGTGACTATTACAGCGCCATCTGTCAAAGCGAAAAAAGTGGTCCAACTAAAACATTCATATTTTTTTACGTACTACACGAATATGTAATAAAAAATGGGGGTTCCTATTTAAAAACGCAGTTGATATCCGTTTGACCTATGGCAGCGCCATCTAGCGGGCCAACCATAGAGCCATCTGGTGTGCCCCTTCAAGCTAGACGAGTTTCGTTCTTTGTGGTTTTTTCGTTTGACGCTTATTTCGTGAGATATTTGGCCCGGTCACTATCAATGGACCACCCTGTGTATATATATACAATCACTTAAGCGCGTCGAAATGAAGGCTCGAATAAGAGGTGAGAATAAATGTGTGGGGATGCGGCTGCGTACAACTATTATTTCTACTTCCGTTTTTATCCTCCAGAAATTTTTCTGATAGTGACTCAGTAATTTAACCAGAAGGCAAGGACTTGCGTGTGGAGGCGCGTGTGGCGAAACGAGCTAAGCCATTCCATAGCCATTACGACGTGAAATATCGCAAAAAGAGGTGGTGATAATGTTGTGTCACAGCGCCCATTAAAGGAAGGAGGTACCTAAATTTTTCTGTTATCAAAGAAATTCGCAAGAAGTACACTGAGGCCATGTGAGAAATGCGACAGGAAGGTAGGAGTCTTCGGTGAACTTCCGTACGAGTTCCAGATTTTACAATTTTATCGTCGTAATCAGTTTGTTAATGTACGCACGTGACAGCTCACCGGAGTTTCCTTGTAACGTACGCTGTTGGCATTTCAAGAATAAACGTCTCCGTGAAGCATCACGCCTCTCTTCCAGCATTTACCGCCAGAATTTTGATGAGCATTTCCGTGTTGCTCTCGTGTTTACCAAAGAAACACCTGACAATAAGCACCGACATCTTCCCCCTCTCATACTGCCCTATCTGTTCAGATTCACAGAATCAGCTATTAATGTCGTCCTGACCACTTGTCTTCCTACAATTACACGTTTACGTGCTCATTTCATTTATGGTCATTTCGGCTGGTTAGTCGAGATATTTGACACCTGTTACCGTTTCCACTATTTTGCCAACCGTGTAATCAAACAGTAACGTATCTTCCAACCTATTTCGCGCAATATGTTACATTTATATTGTTTGAGGGGTCAGAGGCCAGTCGTTGCACATCGAGTCCATCCTCTGCAGAACTCCCCGCACTTAGAATTTCTCACCCAATTGACTTGTATCTGCTGGGAAGCCCTGGCCTGAATGCAGTTACAAATCTCGCATGCTGTCGTAAGCAGATGGTGTTGAATTGTACGCGATGCAAGTATTTACTACCACGTCAGAGCGTACCAATTTTCCTGCAGTCCCACGCGACTCAGCAGACAACTTTCCGGGACGAATTTTCACTCTTCAGCGGAGTGTTTACTGATCTGGTATGTCCTGGCAGATCAAAACAGTGCCCCGGGCCGCCTTCCGCGGACGATGCTCCTACCGCCCTAGCGATCTGGGCCCATTTGAGAAGTAGGTTACAGATACTAGCCGAAGTAAAATTCTGAGGACAGGTCGTAAGCTGAGCCTGCATAGCACAATCGGTAGGGTACTGAGTTGGTGCACAAGTTAGCACCGTTTCTCCATTAATTTAATAAACACAACAGATATACCTAACAGAGACTTAAGTCATCAATAATATGTTCTCCTTCACTGTTTACAGCAGTCTGCCAACGCTGGGATAATTTTTCGATTCCGCGACTCGAGAAATCACGTGGTCTTGAGGCGAAGAACGCGTCGAGCTATGCTCGGAGCCCATTTGCATCCGGAAAAGAAGTTCCGTGGAGGTTGTTTGAAGAAGAGCGGAAAGGGTGAAAATACACTCCTGGAAATTGAAATAAGAACACCGTGAATTCATTGTCCCAGGAAGGGGAAACTTTATTGACACATTCCTGGGGTCAGATACATCACATGATCACACTGACAGAACCACAGGCACATAGACACAGGCAACAGAGCATGCACAATATCGGCACTAGTACAGTGTATATCCACCTCTCGCAGCAATGCAGGCTGCTATTCTCCCATGGAGACGATCGTAGAGATGCTGGATGTAGTCCTGTGGAACGGCTTGCCATGCCATTTCCACCTGGCGCCTCAGTTGGACCAGCGTTCGTGCTGGACGTGCAGACCGCGTGAGACGACGCTTCATCCAGTCCCAAACATGCTCAATGGGGGACAGATCCGGAGATCTTGCTGGCCAGGGTAGTTGACTTACACCTTCTAGAGCACGTTGGGTGGCACGGGATACATGCGGACGTGCATTGTCCTGTTGGAACAGCAAGTTCCCTTGCCGGTCTAGGAATGGTAGAACGATGGGTTCGATGACGGTTTGGATGTACCGTGCACTATTCAGTGTCCCCTCGACGATCACCAGTGGTGTACGGCCAGTGTAGGAGATCGCTCCCCACACCATGATGCCGGGTGTTGGCCCTGTGTGCCTCGGTCGTATGCAGTCCTGATTGTGGCGCTCACCTGCACGGCGCCAAACACGCATACGACCATCATTGGCACCAAGGCAGAAGCGACTCTCATCGCTGAAGACGACACGTCTCCATTCGTCCCTCCATTCACGCCTGTCGCGACACCACTGGAGGCGGGCTGCACGATGTTGGGGCGTGAGCGGAAGACGGCCTAACGGTGTGCGGGACCGTAGCCCAGCTTCATGGAGACGGTTGCGAATGGTCCTCGCCGATACCCCAGGAGCAACAGTGTCCCTAATTTGCTGGGAAGTGGCGGTGCGGTCCCCTACGGCACTGCGTAGGATCCTTCTGTCTTGGCGTGCATCCGTGCGTCGCTGCGGTCCGGTCCCAGGTCGACGGGCACGTGCACCTTCCGCCGACCACTGGCGACAACATCGATGTACTGTGGAGACCTCACGCCCCACGTGTTGAGCAATTCGGCGGTACGTCCACCCGGCCTCCCGCATGCCAGCTATACGCCCTCGCTCAAAGTCCGTCAACTGCACATACGGTTCACGTCCACGCTGTCGCGGCATGCTACCAGTGTTAAAGACTGCGATGGAGCTCCGTATGCCACGGCAAACTGGCTGACACTGACGGCGGCGGTGCACAAATGCTGCGCAGCTAGCGCCATTCGACGGCCAACACCGCGGTTCCTGGTGTGTCCGCTGTGCCACGCGTGTGATCATTGCTTGTACAGCCCTCTCGCAGTGTCCGGAGCAAGTGTGGTGGGTCTGACACACCGGTGTCAATGTGTTCTTTTTTCCATTTCCAGGAGTGTATGAGGCCGCAAGATCAAGTGGGTGCGGTACGACTTCCCAAACCAACTCCTGTATAGTATTTTTTGTCCCGCCAGATACATAATACTATCTTTTGTGGATGCAGGCAGTTCTTTGTACTCGGAGATGCTGCTTTGTTTGGGTTTAACCTTTCTTTTCCGTTTCTTAACAAAGACACAATTTCTCGTCGTACAGGATAGAAGTGGTCGGTGTTGTTCACAACCCAATTGATGACGAGCAAATAGAGGATTTTGGCTTACAGCAGTGGTACCCATACATCCGATTTTTGAACTTTCTCCATTGCATGCAAATGCCTCACGAAGGTAAAATGATCCCACTTCATCACATTTGCCATTTCTCGAGTATACTGATGATCATTGGGGATTAAAGCGTTTAAATGAGTTTTATCAAACCCTGAAGGTCGCCCCGAACGTGAGAAGTCACTGGTATCAAAACAACCCTCCTTAACGTGAGAAAACCAATTTCTTGTCGTGATCTGGCGAATCACATTATCCTCAAACAAGGCACAAACGTTTCTGGCTGGCTCCGCTGTTGTCACACCTCTACTGAACTCTGCTATCTGCAGATGACAAAATCGTAATATGTTAACTCAAATAGCAACAGTGAACTATAAATAAGAAATGAATTTTTCAAACTCATAGCCACTGGAATACCAAAACGCAAACAAAAACGGTAAGACCTTACGCACGTACGTTCTCCCTTCGAGTACCAGTCCGCCATATAGGCGTGATGCGGCATGAGATTTCAGAACGGCACTTTGTTACCAGACCGCTGCTATGTGCCTTGTACGTTCTGCACCTTTTGTCTGATTGCTACACATGCCGAAAAGGCCTGAGGCAAACCAGTAACCGCGCCATCCCACTTAAAGAATCGAACTCTCACGTATAAAATAGATTCATTACAAGACTAGTTAGTTTTTCACGGACGACAACGTATAGAACATATCTCCTACAGTATGAGTCGTACAACGATATAGCTTTGTAGGTACATTCAATACGTGGATACTATATTCCGAAAGTAGTAAAGTAGTAATATATTAAAATGTCAAGCATGATGCTCTAGTTTTTCTGCGTGAACAGTGAAAAATGCAGAAGTGATAATATTTTCCTCTTTCATTATTTTGTGGAAAGTTTGTTGCACGTCGCTAACTTGTCTATTCTCAAATACTAGATGAATATAGTCTAGGTAATTTGCAAGCCACGAGTTACACTTCGTCAAGACACACACTCTCAGTTTCTATTGTTAATACGTATGTTAAATAGTTAACCCAAGATCATCTTAATGTGTAGATTATGACGGTATTTTAAATTCGGTCGATAATTGTATGAAAGACTATTGCCTTGGAAACCGTTAGACTGGCAATCGGCAACTGCCACTGGTTGACCGCTTTAGCCGTTAGTAATGCCGAGGATGAGGCGTCGAGTGCCGGAATATCGAGTAAGACGGAACGACGTGGGACGTTGCGAGTGACGTGGACGAGTTGGATGGTAGTGGGTGGCAGGTAGGCCTTTGACGATCTAGATGCAGTGTGCCAAGGGCAGGCGGTCGAGCAGCAAGCCGAGCTGCGTGGGAATGCGGCCGCAGGCTTCTCGCCCGGGCAGCGCGGCTGTCGTGTCGCGACCTTGCAGAGGTAAACACGCTTCTCGCCAACAGCGGACCGCCGGGCGTCACGTCCCGACACCAGCCTACACTTGGCAGCCGGCGCGAGCAACACGTCGTGCTCGGCCTTCGTTATCAGCTGCTGCACAAAAACAACCGGACAGTGAGACTGGGGCCGCTAGAGCCTGTATTCAGTGGCACTGCACCTTGAGAGTTGTGGTCGCACCTTCTACACTGGCTTCGGGACTACTTACTTTCACATGACGATATGTGTATCTAAAGTTTTATTTCCAACAGGCGCCGGTAAAATCCTGGCAGGAAGAAACATCTTTTAGAGAGAGAGAGAAAAAAAAAAAAGATTCTTAAGGGGACAGTCGCGAACAGGTTCAAAAAGTCGATTTTTTTTAAGTCTTAATCTAGGCTCCAATTATTTGGCTACAAAATGCAGTTTGTTTCATACAAATCTGAGTATTAGATTCGGAGTTATTAATTTGTTCGTGAAGCATGGTAACTAGCGCCACGTCCATTTTTGCTGTGTCTTGCGCAGTAGTCAGCATTGACTATAGCACAACAATCATTTACGTTCCACGGATATAAATACTCTATTTGGGTTGCAAGAGAGAATTGCTATTCTGATGTTTGCCAGCCTGTCTGCATTGTCGACTGTCAGTTTCTTCATCCTAGTTGTTTACGTTTTGGTGATACAAATGTAATGATTTTGTGAAATGTTATAACACAATGCGTAGAATAAGGAAGTTTGGATATAAGCCTAAGTTTCGTGGAAATAAATATGTAAAAATAAACCGCGAAACTGCTAGTTTTGAACAGAGGGCAGAAAATAATATTGAAAGTGAAGTCAGTGCGAGTGTCAGTGCTTCAAACAAGAAGCTTCTAGGTGCTGCCGGTTTTCCAAGTAGAAGAGTCAAAATTAATAAACTGGAATGTATAGGGCATGTACAGGAAAGAATGGGATCACGACTTCTAAAGATATGTAAGGAAAAAAAGTTAGGTGGTAAAGGGGGCCTGACAAAGGCTGAAATAGACTTATTATGGTATGGCCATTAGAAATAACTGCAACAATGTAGAAGCAATGAGGAGAGCCATCTGGGCTATATCCTTTCATAAAATTTCAACAGATGAACCACAACATAACCTTTGCCCACGGGGACCTGACAGCTGGTGCAAATTCAACAACCCAGCTACATCTTCCAGCTATAAGCACAAACAATCAATTCCAGAAAAAATCCTGCTAGCTGTGAAACCCATTCTCAGAGACCTTAGCCAACAAGAGCTCTTGAAAAAGTGTCTCCATGGAAAAACTCGAAACCCAAATGAAAGTTTGAAGTCTGTCATTTGGACAAGGCTACCAAAAACAGTTTTCGTTACAAAACAAACACTAAAATTGGATGTTCATGATGCAGTTATGTGCTTCAATGCTGGTGTGTCAAAGAAGACTGATGTATTAAGACTCTTGGGAACAAAGGATGGTATCAACACTGAAAGGGGACTGAAAAAGATTGACACGGACCATATCCGTTATGCTGATATTTCTGCAGGAAATGCTACCAAAGAGGCCAGGATAGCTAGAAGATCAAAGAAAAGAAGATAAGAAGATGAACAAGAAGCTAAGCCACAGTATAGCCCTGGAATGTTTTAAAAGTGTCTGTATGACATTGTACATTACTTTCTTGCATGTAAAACTTTAATACCATTTTTCTCAGAACTACATTTTTTGACCTTCTGGTACACTTTTCTCAAAAACTATGACTGCTACAGACATCAGACTTACAGTATCTCTTGTTAATACAACGATGATTAACTAGATAAAAAAATAGACCAGTAGTGATAAAAAGAACAGATTTACAAGCTCCAAGGTGTTTAGAAAAGTTTTAATTTTTTGTCTTATAGAACAAAAACTGATTACTCATGAAATATATAAAATACATTAACCATTTTTTATGTGATTTGAGAATGATGTGTCAGCTGTACACTCAAAAGTTTCGGGTCTTTATCTCCATTAGTTACTTCAGAAAGTGTACCTGACGTTTGCTCGTTTTAGCATTGATTCCTTATGGGAGTTCCCTCGCGACTGTGTCCCTTTAAGAGGGGTAGGACGTCAAACGGGCTGACTTCGAGGAGGAGAGGCACCACAGGAAATTTTAATTTGCACTGTCTATACATTTACAAATAAATTCATAAAACTTTGTCAGCATGACCAGGAAGGATTCAGGATGCACACTCATAGCAGTGGAAGTTCAAATACATGAAAAAATAATATTTTTTAAATGTGAAATTTCATGATTTTTTCGCTTACTGTTGGCTGCATTTGTTGCTATAGGTACACTTTTCTTCATAAGTAAGAGAGATTCTTCGATGAATTTTGCTTAGTTTACAAACCATACTTACAGCTGTATGAAACTCTAGAATTTATTTAATCTATGGAAAAATGAATGGGCTGTTACGTTTTACACTTCGTGTTTAGAGAAAACTCGAATTTTATAGTTAATTATCTCAATTTTTACCACAGTTTTAACAGATTTGGGAAATTCTAGAGTTTCATACACCTGTAAGTATGGTTTGGATGCTGTACAAAATTCATCGAAGAATCTCTCTTACTTATGAAGAAAAGTGTACCTACAGCAACAAATGCAGCTAATACAAAGTGAAAAAATGATGAAATTTCACATGTAAAAAAAATTTGTCATGTTTTTGAACTTCCTCTGCTGTGAGTGTGAATCCTGAATCCTTCCTGGTCATGTTAACAAAGTTTTATAAATTTATTTGTAAAAGTATAGACTGTGGAAATTAAAGTGTCCTGTGGTGCCTCTCCTGCTCCAAGTCGGGCCGTTTCACGTCCTACCCCCCCCTTAAGCCTGATTGGCAACAATTTTGTGGAGCGGTTTGGAGCTCGCAAAATCGGCGAGGCGGCCAGCGGCCCACGCGGTTGTAAGAGGCTGAGTGAATCGAGCCGTGAGTAGGGGGGCTCTCATGGATCAACTTTGTTCTGCCATTACGGGCAACTGAGGTATATTGGTTCGTTGCCACGTTTGGGAGTTCAAGGGCTGAACAGCAAGGTGGACACCCCGTCGCTCAAGAGGCGATTCATCTGCAGTTAGTGACGTCTGCCAGAAATTCGATCAGATTATAAAAGTATGTATCGATGGTAAAATGGAGGCATTGAAAGCAATACAGAGACGAGAGCTGAGAAATAATTTGGAAAGTAAAAGTATATCGATCGGGCCAGTAAGTAGGTCAGAGCAAACGAAAGACCCCCAAGGGCTCATCTGCGGCGAGAGACCCCCACCCGCATCCGATCGCTCGCCATGTTCTGTGGATATTATCAGCGGAAGCTACTACGAGTCAGCTGCAACGAATGTATGAACTCAGCAGTGTCGTGTCCAGTCCAGTGCTCCAACTGCGGTATCTAACTGGATTGCTCAGGCCATTTATTGGCTGTATAAAAGTACTGACAATTTTGCCTTTCCTTCGCGGGTCAAAGGGAGGCAAGCGAGATTTAATGTTGCCGAGTAAGCCGTCCTCACACAGGGCAAGGTAGATAACGTCAACGCGGACGGAAAATCCAACCGCACGAGAGACAGCGTCCGTCACACGGAACGTGCTGGTTTGCGTGATAGCCGACTGCAGTGCTCTCCAGCGGCAGCTCCCGACAGTATCTGTTTTCTAGAATGGGCGCACGTAAAATTCCTATGTTAGCTCCATTAACATGAACATTCCGTCCGCTGTCCATATGTTAGCCATCATCAAAACTAGAATATCCATGAACATGTTAAAGACAAAAACGAAAGTTCTATGTCCAGTCAATAACGTCAGATTACAGCAGATCATAAAATCGTACAAAGACAGAGAGAGAGAGAGAGAGAGAGAGAGAGAGAGAGAGAGAGAGAGAGAGAGAGAGGGAGAGAGAGAGAGAGGGAGAGAGAGAGAGAGGGAGAGAGAGAGAGAGAGGGAGAGAGAGAGAGAGAGAGAGAGAGAGATCGCATTTATATTTACACCAACATCAAATGTCACAGAAGATTTTTCTATTACATAAATAACGAAGCCCACATTCTTTCACAAAAAGCGAAGGCGGAAATAAAATTGGATACGTTAAGACGTGAAAAAGTATTCCGTAACCCGGCGCGTCTTTCCAATATGCCATGCTGAACTTGGGCACAGAAGACCCTGTCTTATACGTCACGGTCTCTTGAAGGCTTTAATTGCAGGTATCTGAGCAACTCATTATTGTATCAAATCCCGTCCAATATAACGCGGTTTTTGTGAAACATCGATGTACTGTTTCTTTAAAACTGCACACCTTCAATAACATGCAAAAATATAATAGGAAAATAACTAATTACTAAAATTTTTTTACGAACATTATATCACTCCGTCATAGCCACAACAAATCGCCCCTCTACCGACCCGTTTTCGAAAGATCGATCATGCGCTGGTGCTTAGAAACGGCATATAATCATACGATACAGTGTAAAACCCACCAAATATGGGCTTCAAGTGAAGCCTACAAAATCCAAAACGATGCCTCAAGTTCTGCTTGCGGCACAGAGAACATTCTTGTCCCTTATCAGTTCACCGTTTCGTAGCACGTAGCCGAAATATCCCATTTTGTGTTTCACGTCTGACAATCGCTCGTCAGCGTGAAATAACAGGAAGTGACTTTACAAAATTCCAGCAGCTCCACGTTAACGTCAGCTACCTCGTCCCGTGTGAGGCTTACGAGTATGAATTCCGACTCATTGCTGGGATTCAGTGCGACACACCACGGCAGCTCTGTGGACGAAAGGAACGTTTTAATGTGTTTGCAACAAAATACCGGTGCTCCCCGAGGAGTGTTTTTTGTGTGTGTGTGTGTGTGTGTGTGTGTGTGTGTGTGTGTGTGTGTGTGTGTGAGAGAGAGAGAGAGAGAGAGAGAGAGAGAGACCGAGACCAGGAACACGCGGCATACAGATGCGTCACAGGAACGAGAGCGACGCGCCTTGGCAACATTCCTGCAAACACGACGGTCGGGGTGGCGATAGGGTAAACCGGTAAATATAAAGGGCCGCCTGATCTGCAGCCAAGCTGCCCGTCCCCGCCAAATGTGGGTCGACATCCTGCTGCTCGCCTGCTCGCACAGCAACTGGGCCACGACGGAAAACATTCCTCCACCTCTATTCCAGGGGCAACAGCATCACCACTGTCGTTACCAGAGCCGCGCTGGAATCACAGCTTGTACAAGTAAGCGTGTTCTCGAAGGTAGCGTCCGTGACGAAATTACCACTAAAAACACAAGTCGACAACAAAAATACAACGGATCACAAAGGACCGCATTTTTCAGCTATTTATAGGTAGGAGTCTATATACAATACCAGAATGAATTCAAGTAATAAGTCTGTTTAGTGTTATGAGCTAATCCAAGAACTCTTTACATTATTTTTATAATTTCGAGATGAAGCTAGTTGGACAATCTCGTGCGCCGCTGATCACGCAGCGGCTAGTCGCCTCGAAGAGGTGTGAGTCTGGCTACTGCAACGACATTCCAAAGCACTATCACTTTCATAATGTGGAATATTGTTTACTGCTATCTGAAAGTGTTCAGCTCTTATCTTGCATCGAACAACTATTATATCTTTCCCGGGAAAGAAAATATAAATCTATCTAAACAGTGCGTCTTTAATTACCTGGAAAAAAGTAATTTCCGGAGATGGAGGTATAAAACTTAATACCATTTCCTTTTCAAAGGAAACAGAACCTACGCCACCAAGAAACAGGGCAAAGAAGACTTTGTTAACTCTCCTAGTTCCACTGGGGTCAATATGAACCCATAACCACCTACGGAACGTGCAGCTCCCTTAGCTTAAGCTTATCTATTATGAATCTTTAAGAACCCCTGACGTCTTATTCGATATAAAGTGAGAAAACTGTAGCCACTCCCTATGCACCATCCAGCATGTGCTGTACAACTGTTTTACAGCACAAGCTGGATGCTCAAAGTTTCGTAACTACGAAGTATACACACACATATCGTGACAGATGGATATTAACAACAAAGCTGTCCATACTGTCGCAACCCAGCATTACACTTTACAATAGTCCAGAGCACCATCTGAAGCTGAGCCTGTAAGGGTTCAATAACCTGTTTATGGAATAAATATTTCAAAAAAGTGACTGGTCACAGTTTTCTCTACCTACATTATACATGTCACTTAACACATTACAATTTATTCTTTTTTTTTTGTACTGAGTACCACTGGGATTGATATGACCCCAATCTAAATTTCGTTCCGTTTCTTGGATGCGACATTTATGAAAATGGAGTGATGACTGTTACGTTGCACAGCTGTAACCTTTTTTATGTTAGTTCATTAAAGAACTACCACTGTATCTCATGTAAATTACTTGTGGTCTTTATGACCCCAGTGGTACTCAGTGAAACAAGAAAATCTGGTATTAGCAGCATTAACGCTGAACTTAAGCATCAGCTACAAATTTAGGTCTATATACTGAAAAATAAATGAGGAAACTCCCAAACATTCGTCTTTTTATATTTTAGGCATTTCACATCCTTATATTTACAAAACTGCGGCGGTCTGTAGGTAGCGTTGGGAAATGTGCGTACATATTGTAAGGCCGTCTGGATATGAACAGGCAACTAAAAGGTTATAGTGGACGTGGATAAATTATAAATTACCCCTGAAGGTAGGAATACTTATGGTGAAATATTGAAATACACCGGTTAGTGACAGTTTCGTTATCTCTCCTTTGCCTTCAGTACTCACTCGGTCACTTCCTACCTCGTTAATATTCCCAGCGCATTATTTTACCTTCGTGTGTCTAGATCTAGCTGTTATTTAATACTGCCAGTAATTCGAGTAAAAATTCGGAAAATTTTTCGTTACGTAAATGGTTCAGAACTACCTGATATGATTATTTTAGTTTAGCTTTCAATTTTCTCGAAACCATCAAGAAATAATTTAATCTATTTGTCGTAGCACTCTACAGTCTCCCAATCGCACTCACATCCACTTCCAGTTCTACCCGTCTATTGTAATTTCACTTCTGCGTACTCACCACATAGTACACAACGACGAGGGTTACCCTTTCCAGTCTCTATAAAAGACATTTTTCCCGCATCACTGTTCCATTCGTTCACTCATTCTTTCATTCATTCCTTTCTGCAGTTCTACACAGGTCGCAACTGCTTTATTTCATTCACGCTAAGAACTCGCCTACAGATACGTTACAGCAATTTCTATTACTGCAGTGACAGGTACGAGTTTTTTTTTTTTTTTTTTTCCGCAATGTTCACTCAAGCCACGAATATCGCACCAAACACCACGTACAAATAATATGAGAAAACATGTTAAAAGAAATCAGTCCCGCTACGAGTCACCACACCCTACCAACACTATCGATACGTAACAATGCGTCCGTAGAAGAAATTCCTTAACTACGGAACGGAGTATAAGCTGCATTCATAACGAGTGGCGAGGTCAGGATCCCCACTGTGGTATCACCGCCAGACACCACACTTGCTAGGTGGTAGCCTTTAAATCGGCCGCGGTCCGTTAGTATACGTCGCCACTATCAGTGATTGCAGACCGAGCGCCGCCACACGGCAGGTCTAGTCTAGACACTCCCTAGCACTCGCCCCAGTTGTACAGCCGACTTTGCTAGCGATGGTTCACTGTCTACATACGCTCTCATTTGCAGAGACGTCAGTTTAGCATAGCCTTCAACTACGTCATTTGCTACGACCTAGCAAGGCGCCATATTCAGTTACTGTAATTACTATCTTCAAGGATGTATTGTGAACAGATAATATTGTGAATCACGTACTGTCAAGAGCGACTTTCATCATTAATGGACTAAAGTTAAGTATCAAACTAATTACGTCCGCTTTCTGAATTCTCATTCCTCGTCATGTTCCAGACCTCGCGTCAGTATAGTTCTTCCCTCCTCACGCCAGCCTGCGTGAGCTAAAACGCGTGCATTTCGGCCTCCACTCGTAACACGGTGTTGGTTCTTCTGTTAACACAACACCCACTGCGCCGATAAACTCGTCGTTGTCCCCTTGTAAATGCATAAGATCACTATCCTTTAAGGAATTTTATTAATCGCGACACGTATTATATATACATTATTTTTGTTTTTCTGAAACCACCCGCATTCTCAGTACTAGCCGCGATGTCAATCTCAAGATCGGATTGGAGTCTGGTCGCCGCATATCTTTGGCGAGTTGGCGCCACGCGCGCCGCGAGGCGACAGGAGGAGTAAGGTGGTGGTTGCTGTTGAGTTAGCTCTGGACTGTGTTGAGTTAGCTCTGGACTGTGTGCGAGCAGCGACGTCGGTGTCGAAGGGCAAGGCCGCTTGGTCGGTGGGCCCCGCGGAAGCAGTCGGTTGGTTGTCCCGATGGCGACCATCGTGTGGTCATTCAGGTGCAGGAAAGTGATTTCTTGGTTCTGCCCTTGGATTCCGACGAAGAATTACGGCAATTTTGGTGCATGAGGTGAACATGTTTGTGTTCTCTAAAACGGTTCACGTTGGTGGCGCGTTAATCAGACTAGTGAATGGTGTAAGATTTGCTTCGGTACTGCAGTCTCCAGTTAGATCGCTGCTTTGGAGGGCAGTGTTGATATCGGCATTGCCATCTCTTTTGCTGCTTTAAGGTAAATGACTGTTTAGGTTCCAAGGTGGATCAAAGTGAGGGACCGAATCATTGCTTGTCTTACTAAGAAACCTAAGTCGGTCCCCAGCGTGTTAAACTTTGTTATCTACAGTTATACCGAGTAATTTGACACTCTGGTAGTGTCCACGAGTGAACTTTGGAGGTACTGTCACGTGTTTGTAGTAAGGGAAAGCTTTTCAGTCGAACGCTTCTGAGTCGTGTTAATTGCAGTTCACTTCTTATGGTATCTTGCGGTTCTACTAGTCGTGGCGAAATCGCTGATAGTGTTTTCATAATTTAGCTTGGGACGTCATTCTGTGGTTTGGTGTGGCCCTCTCAAGAGTTTAAAGCCCCAAATATTTTCTTACTGCCTTTTCTGAGGTTGCCTTGCAACAGTTGTTCATGTGTCTCTTGTCTACCCCACCGTACTGCTATTTGGTACGGTGCGGTATAGTCTAAGTGTTCAATAGAACCGCGTCTCGTCCGTCGCCCGTTTTAAGATTTGCGAGCCGCATCCATATCGACGTATAATCCCAGTATGCAATTTGTGTAGGTTGGCTGCGCCCTGTTAACGTTTTTTACATCGCGGAAAGTGTTTCCCTTGACGCAAGTGATACTGAAGGAGAGCACGGTGCAAAACAGCGCATAACGACTAAATCAAAAGATATGTTTTCTATAATTTTTAACGGACGTAACCACTGAGCTTGAGTTGATTTGTGTATTTTTTTATTTTGAAATGATAAGATTTACATACTTTGTTAATTATAACATATATGCTTAATTGTCATAATTCGTTGGGTGTAGTATGTATCACACGTAGAGAGGTTTATGGTATAGTGTTTAAAAGAAGGAAAATATTTTGTGGGACGTTGCGCTTCGTAGAGGCTACAGGGTTTGAGTGTACGTTGATAGTAATCAATTTCACTGCATTTAAGTTTTTGTAATTAAAAATTTTGTGATTAATATTTTATTGCCTTTAGAGATCATAGGTGAGATCTAGGAAAATTTTTGAATTGCCATCGGGTATTACAATCTTTTATTTAACGTTGCATTATGCAATTTGAATTTTCTTTGTTTTAAAAAGGGATTCTGAGTTTTAAGCGTTGTAAATTGATTCTGTGAGCCGTTCTTTGATCTGTTAAAATAATACTTTAGGAACTTTCATTAAGAAACTATCTTCAGCATCTTGCTATTCATGACAACGAAGGTTCAATTACTACTTTAAAATCAAGTTAATGAAGTCGTAAAATTTCAAAGGTAAAAAGCTCAATAATGTATTAGAAAGGTTAAACAGCAATGACCTCAGTGAAATGCGGCCACTGGAAAACGAATGAATAGTGGACTGGAGTCTAGATCTATTTTGTGGTGACTGCAGTAACTGAAGTAATGTGTAAGAAGGTAGCGTTGAAAGATGAAAACAATACATAATTTGTAAATAAAGTCACGTAACATCTTTCGAGGTTTAGGGAACTATGTCGTACGTGAGGTGTTAGTGGTGGAGTATGAGATTTCTGTCTGTCATATTCTCTCTCTTTGTTCGCACCAGTGTGCCTGAATTATTTTCCAGTGCATCTATGATGTATGATCCAGACCGCCACTGAAGCCGTTAGGTGTGTGTGTGTGTGTGTGTGTGTGTGTGTGTGTGTGTGTGTTTTATTTCCTTGTTTCCAAAGCATTGAAGGTGCTGGAAATGTCGACACAAACCTTTACTTTTCGTCTCTTGTGCATTTTTCGCCGACCCCAGAAGTCTTTAGAGCAAATGACATCTTTTGATCTAGGCTTCACATTACCACTCTTACCTGCATCTCGCAAGTGTGCTAACTCTTCCTGCACAACACCGCCAAATCAGTTTCGAGATAAGCTACTCTTTTCCAGTATTGTGAAACGATACTACTTTTCATAGCGTTAATAAACGTGTCCTATGTCACTGTTAGGTCCAGTCTGACTAATTACTTTTGAATTTTCCCCTGGCTATCTGCGCTCTGAAGGACTTTGGCTCTTCAGTAGTAATTCAACTGAAAAGCTTCCTATCTAAACGAAGTCAATACACACGGCGTGTCAGACGAAATATTCCAGGAGGTGAAAAAAACGAAAAGGAATGTAATGCGCTATTCCAAGCATGTTCATCACATATAGGGATCCAACAACAGTATAGGATTACTTACATTTATAGAAAATGTAGTAGTTGAACGAGTAGGGAGCGCTGTATTGACGTTGCAGAATGGTGGATTAGCCGTGGCAGTAACATTACCTGGTCACCAACATCTTATATCTTAACACCGTTACATTTTTCTTTATTGGCCTGGATGGTGAGACAAGGACACAGCAGACAGGCGTATGAGCGGGGTTAACTGCTAGGAGTCGCACCATGGACACTGTTGCATGCAAAGGAACGTAGAGGTGCTAAGACTGAAGAGACAACACGTTCTTTATACGAAACAAACGAGCATAGTAGTAGTTGATAACTTTCTTGGAAATTGTGAATTGCTCGTAAATGGGGAACACGCAAGCAACATGTAACAGTGGGTTACAAATTCAGAATTTGTTAAAATTTCTTAATCATGATCAACATTTACATGTGTACCAAATGAACAGTCGGACTCCCTGAGTATTGACCTTACCACGTAGGACACCCAGTAACGTCTTCAATCAGCGAAAACAAGCAATGTGAACGCAATATTAAGGCTAATTACCTGAAACAAGACATTTCATGAGAGGGGTGTTCTTTTTAATTTTGAAATTAACACTTCACACCCCCTGGGTTTTATCAAACCATATCGCACCAGAAGTTTCGTCACGATTGCAGCACATTATGATGCACACTGTAGTGCAGAAAGAACAACACAAGGAGTTGTCTCTAATAAGGCTGCAGCGCAGCAATGGTGAGCACAGTCACAATTTAACATAAGGAGAATAAATAGGAAGCTCAAACCAAGACCAATTAACTGATATTACCAAAAGAAAAGGCCACGACGATCGTGTCAATAGCTGAAAAAGAACTGTAATCGAAGAATAAATTAAATTCTAAGGAAGCTTACCTTTTCAATAGTACTGTAATTATTCTATACATCACTTCTTAAACTAAAGGTGTTGGTCGAAGTGTACGGAAATGATTCTGAAGTGGCAAATACTTTGCTACTGTGCACAGCCACGTGCAAATCTCAGTTGTGGACAGTCGGGTATAGGGTAATGTCAGGAAACTGTAGGTCCTTTCAACCGTGTGGTCCACTATTCACTGCAGAGGGCTGTTTTTAATTATCACTTCTCTGGCGTTTTCAGTCAGTCATGAGGCTGCAAAAGCTTGCAGGACAGAACACCAGCAGTGAGTACCCATTGCAACGGACAGTGTGCATTTGCAGCCAAAGGACTCGTTGAAAACTCCACTGAAGCGGCCATTTACAGGTGTTCACTCAAGCGGACGCTATGCGCCACTGGGTTAATACTTTGACCAAAACGAAGATTCTGAAAACATGTCTTACAACACCGTGTGCTATATGAGCAGCTAGTGTTGTCGTCTTCAGTGAGAAGACTGGTTTTTTGCAGCTCCCAAGCTAGTCTATGCTGTGTAATGCTCTTCATCCCTGCGCAAAATGTATTATAGGACGAACACAAAAAGACTGTGCGTACGACTTTTCGTTTGCGAAGCAAAGTAATTGATGAACTAATGAACGCGGAGTTAGTACTCATGTCCTATGGAAGTTTCCAGAAAGTATGAACTATCCGAGCTTAATTCTTGAGGTAGTTTTATCTGGATTTCGCCGGCCTTTGTGACCGAGCGGTTCTAGGCGCTTCAATCCGGAACCGCGCTGCTGCTGCTGCTGCTGCTGCTACGGTCGCAAGTTCGAATCCCGCCTCGGGCATGGATGTGTGTGATGTCCTTGGGTTAGTTAGGTTTTAGTTCTAAGTTTAGAGGACTGATGACCTCAGATGTTAAGTCCCATAGTGCTTAGAGCCATTTGTCATTTATGTGGATTTCTTTTAGTATTCCTTTATTGCATAAATTCGAGATCAGCAGTTCAGTTATAATTCTGAAGAAGCTAAAATCCGCTTGCGAGAATTTCCTTCAAGTTTTACATTTGAAAGAAACTGTACATCCCATTAGCCTTACTGGTATTACAGAACCATCATGCAAAGGAGATTGGGGACTACTTCACTAGTTATACGGTTTTGTAAGCTACGTCCTCCTGTACGGTTCTTGCGTTAGTGACCCTTTTCGATATAATACGCTTTGTACAAAACCGTGGCAACAGCTACTAATGCAACAGATACGGCGCACAGTTTCCAGTAACTAAAATTTGTTTCATTTCCAGTGTCTGAGATCGCTGATGGCTTCGCTGTTCTTTGGACGCGGTCCTCCTCAACAAGTTCGCCAATTTTGTATTTTTCCATCATTTCCTTCGCATCAGTAGAATGACCAACATCTTCGAAAACATCTGTAGCATCCTTCCCAGCTTGCTCTATGAGAATTTCCGCGCCTCCGGGGTGATCGTCCAAAAACGCAGTGATGTCGTACACGGCGTTGTTTATTACCATGACAGTACGATTTCTGTCCTTGCACTTCGCCACTTCAGCCATACTCAACAGCTTCACAGGTTCCTCCATGGCAATCGTAAACCGTTAATTACCTGCTGGAACTGCTTTAGACTGACCACAGCATCCGCTCGTGTAATTTGGCGGTTTCTTCAAAGTTATTGGGCTGACAGAATAGCTCACTAGTTTTACTCACTAGCAGTGGTTCGATGAAGTGCCGGGAACTGCAGCTTACCTGCAAAACAAAGAAAAAACATTTAGAATATTTTAAGTTAGGGCTACCTTGACTGCGCAAAGAATGCTATGAAAACACTGAAAACGGTAACCCTTGACAGTTTAATTTATTAATATTGAATATGCATTTCAGTACTGAATACTTTCTGTTCAGCTGCTGATTTTGTGCCTGGATTCTGCAAGCTACGAAAAACAATGTTATCTAGCAAAGCGTCGTAGCAACATCGCCTAAATCAGCACTAATACATATAACAGACAATATGCACGTTAAGATAAGGTATTAAATCTAGGTATGTCATAACTTTAATAAACTGAAATGTAGCCGTTTATGAGTTTGCTTTCGTGTTATCATTTGGTATACATTATACACATACCGAAATAATGGGTAAAAAAGCTGAAGTAAGATCTATTGGTTTTACAGAAATTAAACCATATGGAAATTACAATGCCAAACAAGGAAATAAGCAGCCAGGTATGTTCATAAATAGTTGCTATATATTACCATAAATACTGGTCTTTTTACCATCAATACTATATTAAAAATACGCGATACCCAACTTTTTCAGTCGGAAGATAGGTTTGGTGCAGACAACGTGTTATATTTCATTATCTCACTTCCTATAAATAAAGTTGACAACAGCATCATTCAAGTGTTATGTGGGCACATCTTAACTCACTCAGCTTCTTACATTTTCTGGAAGGGTCAGAACTTTACATCCATCGGCACTCTGTCGCCATTAACAGGGATCGGAGAAGTGAGCACTTCCAGGCTTTAAAATTTTCTAAGACTTCAACAGTAGAATGAGCGGTTCTGAAACCTCGAGAATTTGCAACAGACTTTCGGAAACCTGTCTCCTGTCCGAGAGACCGTCTTTCAATGCTTTTACTTGTTTCTAAGAGGCAGAATTTGAGGACAGAGCTTGTGTACTTTCCGATAATCCGGTGACGCAAGAAAATTTCCACGTGCACAAAATTGTTCGACAAAAGTAAGTTACATTTAACGACGTCATTTGTCCGAAATCCGTTAAGACTGTCTCCGAGCCACAAAAATTTCATCCTGATGACAATATCGCTCGTTAACGGATAGCAAATGGGCATCAGGGTTGAATGATACAAGGAAATACTGGTGCAATACACGTCACCAGTTATAGACGCTTATGCGAAATTTCTAGTGGGCGGTCAACTGTGGGGCACTTTCCCAATGACCATCCACTAACAAAAGTGTGTGGAGAGGGAGGGGGGGGGGGGGGAGAGAGAGAGAGAGAGAGAGAGAGAGAGAGAGAGAGAGAGAGAGAGAGAGAGAGGGGGGGGGAGATGAGGAGGAGGAGGCAGGCCTTCGCTGCACGTTGATCCTGACGATTCGTATGGTTATACGTTATATCAGCGACTACATAATTAGTGTGTGTGCTATTTGCCCGTGGTTTCCTAATCGTCCTCATCTATTTAACAATATTCTCCGTCACTAATGAGAAACCCTGCTAACTAAGTATTAGGTAGCCGACAGAATCTTCCTTATACCATTAAAAAATTCAGTCCATTGTACACTATAGAAACTGACCTCCCTGCATTCTGCTGACATGCCCATACCATTATAGCTCTTTCTAGTCAACAGTATCATTGAGCGAAATTTGAACATTCATTCGTCTCTATTTTGTTCCCCGTTTCCTCTTTTCTTCCACATCACTGCTGGACGTCTGAAATTCATCTCCACAGCTATTAATTAGAAATTTACTAGCCATTTCATTGTGTAAACCTGTAAATCACCCATTATAATGCTCCTAACTACTGCTTCTCTATCAATTCTTACGTGCTTATCACAGAAATTCAATTTAATATAGCAATACGAATCTCCTCCTCATTTGTTCTTGATATAATTTCCATCATTTGTAATTCTACCCTTTAGGTATTTATATTCGTCAGTAGCTGCTTCCTTCCCATCCACCACGTGTTCAGTTTTCCTTTACATTTAGCCCCTACTTTTTATACTCCTACAGCAGCATATACTCGTATCCTCATAGTCTTGGGTTAAAATCAGTTGGTCATCTGCAAATATGCTTTACAGTCTCTTCTGTACATATTTTATACCAGCGCAGTAAGCGAGTTCAAATGGATATAGGTTGTGGTAGTTAGTAGAGATGAGGCTTGCACAAAAACAAGACGACAAAGACCACGACCACCAATCAAACGAACTACTTTCTTATCAATTATCTGTTAACAGGTAAACGATGTGATCAACTGTTTATTTATGAGTCGTAAGGCCTGCTTATTCTTGAGGCTCCATTCTTTATATTCTTGTCCTAAGAAATGTTTAATAATTCTTCTGTAAAGTCTCCTGAAGACACTGGTATGCTGTTACACCCCCGTAATTTCGACAATCATCTTTCGTCTCTTTCCTATTACTGAAGCATATCCTATTTACCAATCACTTTGTACAAACTTTGTGGGAGGCTCAATACATTCCATTTTTCTAGTGAAAACGGGAATTGCTGTAACTAGTGTCATCACATTATACTTTTCATTACGCGTTCTAGAAGATTACACCTCCACCGTTTGGTGGATTTATGTCAATTAACACGACACGAATGTCTTGTCTGTACGTGTTTTGGGAACCTGTGGCACCTTCAGTGATCACAGGCTCCATTTTCAGTTTATTTATCTCATATACTAAACATGGAACTAAACCAGAAGACTTCCCATTTCTTGCATTTCTCAAGCTTCGCTCGGAAAATCCTACAACATTAAAATCTGCTGTCTAAGGTCCTGTTAGAACGGTGATTCCGATCCCAAACAAGCTGAAATACTGAAATGTCCGCATGACTGAATACCATTTAACTCGGAGTAACATAGTGAAATGTTCCACAGACGGTATTGTCGCGCGTGTGACGTGCAAAACAAGCAGCGAACTGGACGACGTCGACACGGTCAGAGCGGCAGACAGAGAGGCAGCGCGCGACACAGCTACCTCTGTATAACGTGCCGTTGAATAGAGGCGGGCCAGAACTTTGCACCTGTTCCCATTCGGCGCAGCCACAAACAAGAGAGCCGATAAGATTAGCGGCTATCGTCCGGCGACTCGGCAAACAGAACCCGCGGCGACAAGTGCGAAACGCCGCCGGCTGTTCACTACACAGCCCAATGTCGGCGACAAACTTACGCTCGGCAACTGGGGCACCACAAACTAATTACTTCGCGAAGTTCGTACCAGCTACTTTGTTCCGAGGACAATTTTATTGTAACATAGTGACGGCAGCGGCTCAGCATTACGAACTGCTTTAGTGATTTCTGACGATCCGTTTACGCCATGATCACACGTAGCGAGCAGCAGTTTCTCACGTAAGATGTGCTATAAACTGTAATTTCATAATCTAATTCCCTCAGTATCACCACATATAATTTGCCTATACTCCATTACCCATAGTTTACTTTTGCTAATGTACATTTTGTAACCACTTTTCAAGACCATATCCGTTCCGTTCACCTTCACCTTCTATGGCAACCACAACGTCATCTCCAAACCGCACAGCATTCATTCCAACCCCCCCCCCCCCCTCTCTCTCTCTCTCTCTCTCTCTCTCTCTCTCTCTCTCTCTCTCTCTCTCTCTCTCTCTCTCTCTCTCTCTTTTCCTTTATTGCTTTCTCAATGCACACATTGAATAACCTCAGGGACAGGCAACAATCTTGTTTAATTCCCTACTTAACTACTGGTTCCCTTTCACGTCCTGTAACTCATACAACCGCGGTGTGATTTTTGTACAAGTCGAGCAACAAAACTGTAAACCTAGTGCTGCGTTACGCAGATTACGAGCGTCGAATTCACACGGCTACTAACACTAACTGGAGATTAGAGTGCTGCCAACATTTCTCGAAAGAAGACATCCGCGATATAATAATCAAAGCATTTTGGGATTGCAGCGTCATAGATATCCACGCGATGACATTAAAATCTACGCCATTTAAGTATCAGACTATTTTCCTTCCACATCCATATCTTACGCAACATATCACATTTCCAGACACAAACTTGAGAATAATGAGCCAAGTCGACGCATGTCACACACTCATACTGCCATTGTTATGAGCACCCGGGTGACGACTTTTTATTCGTCGTAATGTTCCCGCTGGCGCACCACGTGCATTGTGCCGAGACAATAATGACGCCAGCCTTACTGCACATTTCTGGCCGACGGAGCCGTCAGTTTTATTGTCGCCATAAAACTCTGTGGGGCTAGATTGACAGCCGAGATTAGGCCGGTCAATATTTGCGACTGATGAGCACGCCCCAAAATAACACAAGATGTGCGGCGTCGCCTGCACCTCAGTCCAATGCATTGCGTAACACCAATACGAGAAACTTATGAGCGTCTGAATAAAAACGATCATTAAAGAAATAAATTATCATTATGATACGTAGCAACGTTTAAAGGCACCCGAAGCCAACTTCCGTTCAACTTATAATTCTATACGCGAACTTTATTCATCCATTACGAAGTTACATAGCAATGTCTGTGGTACTTACCAGTTAAAATTCAACTTGTATTTTTAACAAAAATTGTTACATTTTCATTTGTAGTTGACGCTGTTAATAATTCACATATATGGATGCAATATTTTCAAAGTGAGAGTGAAAAATTATTGTAAATGTGAATGTATCACAAATACGGGTAGGACGGAAACTGTCTCCGTAAAGATTTTTATGAACGTTTTTATTACACAAATTTTTTTTTTACAAGTCATATTTCTACATTTGAATGAATGATTTGGACTATCATGTGTTCACTTTTTCTGTATTTTGTGGGCGTCCCTGATTGTGAAGAAATTTCTCAACTCTCCGTGAGCACCGCTGTCTTATCAGGGGTGACTGCCATTCCTCATCAAGTGCAGTAAGCTCTTGCGTGGACGAGGTTCTTCTAAGACTACATTTTGTAGTCTTGACCCCAAGTGCCCCACAAGGGTTTACGTCTGGGCTCTTTCCAGCCCAGTCATCCCAAACAACAGGGAATGTTCTCTTCAAGAGCGCCGTTGTTTGGTTGTGTGAGCTGTGGCTCTGTCTTCCACAACAGCATTGTCTAATTTTGGGAAAAGACCATTCCGGACTGCTGTAGTATAGGAGGTAACAATGCTTTCCTGATACTGGCCACCACTGACGGTCCTTTTTGCATGAACCACATGCAGTTCAGTTTTTCCATACTCACAAGAGCTTCCAGCGAAAATTATCTTCAATCACTACTTTTGTCGGTGGAATGGTGAAATTCTCTCTGGTTCTTGAGAACAGATTTGGACACTTTGTTTCTTGGAGTTCGGATGAAACTCTACTAGACTATTGTCTGTACAGAAAACGTTCATCGTTTTCCTTTTACCTTCAGGGTTGGGATTACAGAAAGCTTCAGACATCACTGTTTCACAAAATTCCTGACGATCAATAATTTTTTTGACAGCATGGGTTTTGTTGGTTGGCTGTAAGCATGTTTCCTCCACGGCTTTTTACGAATAAAATCTTTTTCATTTGCTTTACCGATGGTTTTCTGACTCTGCTGGTAGTAATCTGAGAAATTCAGACGGTTCGCAGCTGTTGGAGTACTGGCGCCATACCGTGTGTGATTTCGTTTTTAGTGTTCGGTGTGCTTTATTGGTCGTACAACTCTGCTGCTGTCACTATCACTACCACACCTCTTAACTCAGTCTTACGGTGTTTGGGTCAACACACAATGTTTGACCAATCCTGGTGTTAGACATTACACTGCTACGGAGGCCTTTAATCTGGAAATGAACATGTTCTCGTTTCCGTCCCATTTTTAATGATACACTTAAAGACGAACACAAACACAGAGCAATATACAGACAGTTAAAAATTAATTTAAATAAGCAATGTATACGTCCACTAAGCCGAAGAAACTCAAACTTTTACCAGACTCTTTATCGTCCTAATTAAAATTTGGAGACAATATTACATTCTGTTCTTTCATTACATTGAAACGCAAGAATACGTAAAAAATATTTCCAAGCAGCAGACACGCATAAAATTCATAAGGCCATCACTATGTTGGTGTGAAGTGGTACGATCTTAGCGGAGTATCAAACCTCGTTGGCTCTGTTAATAAAACAGGGAGTAATGTTCCTTCCATCCTATATATATCTCCTTTAAGCATTTTAAATAGTATCACAAAGCTATCTGTCGGACTGAATGTGTTATGTCTGAAATACTTTATAGCGTTCATCGGAGGTGAGGGTATCATCTGGAGTGCACCAGGGAAGTGTGGTAGGTCTGCTGCTGTTTTCTGTCTACATAAATGATCTCTTGGATAGAGTGGATAGCAATGTGTGGTTGTTTGCTGATGATGCTGTGGTGTACGGGAAGGTGTCGTCACAGGATTTGTGATTGGAGTAAAGAATGGCAGCTAACTCTAAATATAGATAAATGTAAATTAATGCAGATAGATAGGAAAAGAATCCCGTAATGTTTGAATACTCCATTAGTAGTGTAGCTCTTGACACAGTCACGTCGATTAAATATTTGGGCGTAACATTGCAGAGCGATATGAGGTGGGACAAGCATATAATGGCAGTTGTGGGGAAGGCGGATAGTCGTCTTCGGTTCGTTGGTAGAATTTTGGGAAGGTATGGTTCATCTGTAAAGGAAACCGCTTATAAAACACTAATACGACCTATTCTTGAGTACTGCGCGAGCGTTTGGGATCCCTATCAGGTCGGATTGAGGGAGGACATAGAAGCAATTCAGAGGCGGGCTGCTTTTGATTTGTTACTGGTAGGTTTGAGTGTTACGGAAATGCTTCAGGAACTCGGGTGGGAGTCTCTAGAGGAAAGGAGGCGTTCCTTTCGTGAATCGCTACTGAGGAAATTTAGAGAGCTAGCATTTGAGGCTGACTGCAGTACAATTTTACTGCCGCTAATTTATATTACACGGAAAGACCACAAAGATAAGAGATTAGGGCTCGTACAGAAGCATATAGGCAGTCATTTTTCCCTCGTTCTGTTTGGGAGTGGAACAGGGAGGGAAGATGCTAGTTGTGGTACGAGGAACCCTCTGCCACGCACCGTATGGTGGATTGCGGAGTAATTATGTATATGTAGTGTCGTCAAGAAGTATAAATAAATTATGGTTGATTACGGTCATCACTTATCAGTGACAAAATGGTGTATCCCCACATCTATTTGTGCTTCAACGACCTTAATTAGATCGCTCAGCTTGTCTGCTTGCAGTGCATTTAGAGGAAAAAAGGGAAAGTACAATTATAGTACCATTAAGGAAAAACAAAGTAGTCAGCATGTGTGCCCAAATTTTGGTAGCAACTGAAATGTGTTTAGTATAAAACATTCTGACTTCTTGCTTTTTTTTTTGTGTGGTTTTAGGGCGCACAACTTCAACGGTCAGTAGCGCCCAGACTACGTTAGGAATGCACCGCGAGTCACAAGTTTAAAACAGCAACGAAACGGAAAACACGATAAAAGACAGACTGACAGGCATAGGATTTTAAAAAACCAGCATAATCAAATGTCCTTAGAGAGGGTTGTCAAGTTGATAAAATGAAGAACGCGAGCAGCTGCTCGTGGGTCATCCGCTAAAATGGCATCTAGAGTACATGGCAGGCCAAGATCAAGACGCAGTGTGTTAAAATCCGGACAGGACGTTAAAATGTGGCGGACCGTCAGCAATTGCCCACATGGGCAGAACGGCGCCGGCGCAGCCGTCAGCAGATGGCGATGGCTGAACCGGCAGTGTCCAATTCGTAACCGGGCCAAAACTACCTCCTCCCGCCGAGAAGGGCGTGAGGAGGACGTCCAAGCCGCGGGAAGAGGTTTCAAGGCCCGAAGCTTGTTGTCGGTAAGTGCAGCCCAATCGGCATGCCACAGAGATAAGATGCGCCGACAAATCACCCTGCTAAAATCGGACGAAGGGACGCAACAAGAAGCTGTTCGAGGCTGGAGGACCGCAGCCTTGGCCGCGGCATCTGCAGCTTCGTTCCCAGGGATACCGACATGGCCCGGAACCCACATAAAGCTAACTGGAGAACCGACGTCCACCAGCTGCTGAAGAGAGCGTTGGATCCGGTGCACGAAAGGGTGAACCGGGTACGGATCACTGAGGCTCTGGATGGCGCTCAGGGAATCGGAGCAGATGACATATGCAGAATGTCGGTGGCGGCAGATGTAAAGAACAGCCTGGTAGAGGGCAAAGAGCTCAGCTGTGAAGACCGAACAATGGCCATGGAGCCGGTATTTGAAACTTTGTGCCCCGACAATAAAGGAACACCCGACCCCGTCATTGGTCTTAGAGCCATCTGTATAAATGAAGGTCATATTAATGAGCTTCGAACGAAGTTCGACAAAACGGGAGTGGTAGACTGAACCGGGAGTAACCTCCTTTGGGAGCGAGCTGAGGTCAAGGTGAACGCGAACCTGAGCCTGGAGCCAAGGTGGCGTGTGGCTCTCGCCCACTCGAAAGGTTGCAGGGAGTGAAAAATTAAGTGTTGAAGGAGGCGACGAAAGCGAACTCCAGGGGGTAGCAGGGCAGAGACATACAACCCGTATTGACGGTCGAGAGAGTCGTCAAAAAAGGAACGATAAGACGGGTGGTCGGGCATTGCCAGTAGCCGACAGGCATACCGACAAAGCAGTATATCGCGCCGGTAGGTGAGTGGCAATTCACCAGCGTCAGCATGAAGACTCTCGACGGGACTAGTATAAAACGCTCCGATCGCAAGTCGTAAACCCCGATGTTGTATGGAGTTGAGGCGGCGTAAGATGGATGGCCGTGCAGAGGAGTATACAAAGCTCCCATAATCCAGCTTGGAGCGGACGATCGACCGATATAGGCGAAGTAGGACGGTTCGATCCGCTCTCCACGACATACCACTGAGAACACGGAGGACATTTAGAGAACGGGTACAACGGGCAGCCAAATATGACACATGTGGAGACCAGCTAAGTTTCCTGTCAAATGTAAGACCTAAAAATTTTGTTGTCTCCACGAATGGGAGAGCAATGGGACCGAGTCGTAAGGACGGTGGGAGAAACTTTGTAGCGCCAGAAGTTAATACAGACCGTCTTCTCGGCAGAAAAACGGAAGCCATTGGCGACGCTCCAGGAGTAAAGATGGTCAAGAGAACGCTGAAGACAGCGCTCCAGGAAACGTACGCTGCGCGCTGCAATAGATGGTAAAATCGTCCACGAAAAGGGAGCCTGATACATCAGCTGGGAGGGAATCCATTATTGGATTGATCGCTATGGCGAAGAGAGCGACGCTCAAAACTGAGCCCTGTGGACCCAATCCTCCTGGCGAAAGGTGTCTGACAGGACAGAACCCACACGTACCCTGAACTGTCGGTCCATTAAAAAGGAACGAATAAAAAGAGGGAGGCGACCGCGAAGGCCCCATGTATGCATGGTGCGGAGAATGCCCGCCCTCCAACAGGTGTCGTAAGCCTTCTCCAAATCAAAGAACACAGCCGCGGTTGGGCGCTTCCGCAAGAAGTTATTCATAATGAAGGTCGACAAGGTAACCAGATGGTCAACAGCAGAGCGGCGCCTACGAAATCCACATTGTACATTGGTAAGTAGGCGTCGAGACTCGAGCAGCCAAACCAAACGGGAGTTAACCATTCGCTCCATCACTTTACAGACACAGCTGGTAAGCGAGATGGGTCGATAACTGGAAGGCAAGTGCTTGTCCTTCCCCGGCTTAGGGATCGGGACAACAATAGACTCGCGCCAGCATGCGGGAACACGTCCCTCAATCCAGATGCGATTATAAGTACGAAGAAGAAAACCTTTACCCGCAGGAGAAAGGTTCTTCAGCATCTGAATATGAATAGAATCAGGCCCTGGAGCGGAGGACCGTGATCGGCCAAGTGCGTTTTCGAGTTCCCTCGTGGTGAATGGGGCATTATAACTTTCACGATTCGAGGAGCGGAAGTTAGGTGGCCTAGCCTCCTCTGCCTGTTTGCGGGGGAGGAAGGCAGGGTGGTAATGAGCGGAGCTCGAAACCTCTGCGAAAAAGCGGCCGAAGGCATTGGAGACAGCCTCAGGGGCCACAAGGACGTCATTCGCGACCGTCAAGCCAGAAACTGGTGAGTGGACCTTAGTGTCAGATAGGCGGCGTAGGCTACCCCAGACAACAGAAGGAGTAAAACTGTTGAAGGTGCTTGTGAAAGCAGCCCAGCTGGCTTTCTTGCTTTCTTTAATAATACGACGACACTGTGCACGTAATCGTTTATAATTTATACAATTCGCCACTGTAGGGTGGCGTTTAAAGGTGCGTAAAGCACGTCGACGAGCACGTAAAGCGTCTCTACATGCTGCGGTCCACCAGGGGACCGGTACGCGACGTGGAGAAGGAATAGTGTGAGCGATGGAATATTTAGCAGCAGTGAGAATGACTTCCGTGAGGTGTGCGACCTGACGATCGCAGCTTGTGAAGGTTTGATCCTGAAAGGTCGCCCTGGAAGAGAAGAGCCCCAGTCTGCTTTGGAGATGGTCCAACTAGATGAGCACGGAGAGGGGGTATGCTGGAGGAGATGGATAACACATGGGAAGTGGTCGCTCGAATATGTATCAGAAAGTGCATACCACTCAAACCGGCGTGCAAGTTGGGGAGTACATATAGAGAGGTCTAAATGGGAATAGGTGTGAGATGTGTCCGAAAGAAAAGTAGGGGCGCCAGTATTGAGGCAGACAAGATTGAGGTGGTTGAAAAGGTCTGCTAACAGGGAGCCCCTCGGGCAGGATGCTGGAGAGCCCCAAAGGGGATGGTGGGCATTGAAGTCTCCAGTTAACAAAAATGGTGCAGGTAGCTGAGCAATAAGTTGCATCATGTCTGCCCTGGTAACGGCAGACGACGATGGAGTGTAAACGGTACAAATGGAAAATGTAAAAGTGGGGAGAGTAATTCGGATGGCAACTGCCTGCAGGCCGGTGTGCAACGTGATGGGATCGTAGTAAATATCATCCCGGACCAGCAACATAACCCCTCCATGAGCCGGGATACCTACCACAGGGGGTAGGTCAAAACGCACAGAGGTGCAGTGTGCCAAGGCAATTTGATCGCATGGGCGTAGCTTCGTTTCCTGGAGGGCTACGACGAGCGGACGGTGCAAGCGGAGCAGCAACTTCAAGTCCTCTCGGTTGGAGCGAATGCTGCGAATATTCCAGTGAATAAGTGCCATCGTAAGAAAGGAAAGATGAGAGAAGTGGTCACCTCGAAGGCCGCTGAGGGCCTGGCTTCGAGCGAGCACTGCCGCCGCTATCAGTAGGCGGACAGTCATCGTCCATTGGTTCTATAGGTTCATCGGCCATCTTGGTAAGATGGCCGGGAGGGGGAGCTTCCTCCGCCGGTGAACGGCCAGATGTCCGGCTACTAGCGGTGCGGCCAGGCGAAACGGATGACGGCCTGGGGCGGCAACCGCTGGGTGGCGCAGGAGAAGAGATGCGCCGTGGCGGAGAAGGAGAACTGTGCTTCCTATGAGCCTTCTTGGAAGGTCGTTTGGTGGAAGTACCGGTCAATGGCTGGGAGGTCGAGGTACGTAGGAAGTCTGCACGGGACGGTTCCTTCTTGAAGGCCCGTGCATCTGACTTCTGGGTCTTCGTCTTAGCAGAAGCTGATGAAGGGGCTGGTGTCTGTGGGGTGATGGGAAGAAGAGGAGACGTCGACCGCGCGATCTTAGCACTGGCCGAACGGACGACCGTGGTGCTGAAGGTCAGATCGCATGTCTGGGTTGCCACCTCCCTGGTAGTCCGTAGAGAGGCGAGGACAGTACTGTATTTCCCCGCTGGGAGCAGCGTGGGCTTCCTACTAGCCAATAGCTTGCGAGCAGCCGAGGTGGACACTTTCTCTTTGACCCGAATTTCTTGGATACAGCGTTCTTCCTTATAGACGGGACAGTCGCGGGAGGATGCTGCATGGTCACCCTGACAGTTCACACAACGAGGAGACGGAGGTGGACAGTCACCCTCATAGGCATCCCTGCCACAAGTGCCGCATTGGAACAAGACTGTCGAGTGTGATTAAAACGCTGACACTGGTAGCAGCGCGTAGGTGTCGGGATATAGGGGCGAACAGAAATAACCTCGTAGCCCGTCTTGATGCGCGATGGCAGCTTAACACTATCAAAGGTCAAGAAAAGTTTCCGGGTCGGTACAAGGTCATTGTTGACCTTTTTCATGACCCTATGGACAGCCGTCACGCCCTGCTCAGCGAGGAAAGATTGAATCTCCTCGTCAGTCAATCCGTCGAGGGACCTAGTATAGACCACACCACGAGACGAATTCAAAGTTCGGTGAGCCTCCACCCGGACAGGGAACGTGTACAGGAGTGTGGCTCGAAGCAGTTTCTGTGCCTGAAAGGCGCTCTCAGTTTCTAGTAACAAGGTACCATTACGCAACCTCGTACAAGACTTAACAGTATCGGCTATGGCATCTACGCCCTTCTGGATAACGAAAGGGTTGACAGAGGAAAAATTCTTTCCGTCCTCAGATCGAGAAATGACGAGGAACTGTGGGGGTAGGCGGTAGTACTTTTGTCACTGGGGGCTGGTCATGTTTCCGTTTGCGGGCAGAAGTCGAGAGAGAAGAAGAGAAATCCATTGCGGAGGAATCCCCCATGATTGCCAGCGTCTCCGATGGCGCGCTCCTTCCTTATGGGGACCTTCTCAGAGGGCACTCCCGCCTTAGGTGAATGTTTACACCTCAGGTCACACCTCCCGAGAAACAGACGGAGGGACCAATCGGCATGGTCAGAAGGTATCAGCTCAGGCAATCACCCCTCCCTGGGCCTGGCCTTTACCAGGGGGTACGTGCGTGCCTTACTTGTCTACCCAGGGCGGGGAATTACGCGTTACCCCTTCACCGGCTACGCGTGGGTCGGCCTTCAGGCGCGCACAGGGAGGAAGAAGAAGAAGAAGAAGAAGAAGAAGAGGAGAGAGAGGGAGAGAGAGGACAGACTGTCTCAAACGCCGAGGCGGAGACCAGAGAAGGCAAGGAGAAGAAGGCAAGGCAAGGTGAAGAAGGCAAGGCAAGGTGAAGAAGGCAAGGCAAAGAGTAAGGAAGACAGTGAGATGGAGAAGAACGAAGAAAGGAACCAACCAAAGAAGGAAGAAACTTGAAGTGAAAACCAAAAAGACCACAAATATAGGTCGTGGGACCGTCTGTCTCTGGACGCAGGCGCTAACTACCCCCTTGAGGGGGATGGACTCCTTTTAGTCGCCTCTTACGACAGGCAGGAAGACCTCGGGCCTATTCTAACCCCCGGACCCGCAGGGGGACTTCTTGCTTTGTCAACTCAGGCTGAAACCTCTAGCTTTCGTGTACCACCTCCAAGGTCTTCGTCAGGAGCAACTGTGGAGGCCTTATACATTCCACAGACCAATATTTCTGGCTCTTCTCTGCATCGAAGGCTCGCCTACATGCACCGCTTAGATTATATCGACTGTCACTGTTTAAGATCTCACGCATTCTTATTTCTACAGACTTTTTAATTACAGAATCCCGTTATGTGTGTGTCTGGGATAAAACTCTTGTTTCGTCAAACCGCATTCTGTGTGTGTTTGAGAGACAGTGCTCATTAACCGCAGATTTCTCCACTTCCCGATTATTAAAATGCCGTTGATGTTCTGCACACCGGCCGGAAACTGACCGATTCAATTGCTTCCGCACTAACAAGGGATATTATAAATGCCAGGTACCTGACGCCGAGTGCGTCCTCAACAGGGCGTAGCGTCTCCTTTATCTCCTTAGGAGGTCGGAAGGAAGGTCTTACACTTTATCTTCCCTGAACTGCCTATGTTGCTGAATGTAGCGCCGTACAAATGAATAAATACAATCGGTAGATCTTCACGTGATTGTTCAGTATTTTCACTTTTCCTTTTGTTGGAGAACGGTGACTTCATAACATGTTACCCACGGCCGTCCTTTTGGAACACGTACTTAAGATGATTACTTTAGGAATCAAAGTGATCCTCGTCAGAAACTGTTATTGCTCTGCGTACAGACTGGGTGACAAGAACTCTGGGCGCTAAGATATAAATCAGTGTGTGTCGGCTTGCGGTACAGTGGCCGAGACGTCCATCTGACATTCGTTGTACCAAAACATCCCGAAATAACATCCTTCCCTTTTTCTCTGTCTTGACAGTGAACTGGACGTATGGATGCATACTGCTCATGTGCTCAAGAGCTTCTACGCCGTACTGCCAGACAACAGATGTGTCGTCAACGTAGCGATTGAACATTTTCAGCAACTGATTTCTGTCTTAGCGCCCAGAGTTCTCGTCATCCAGTCCAGAAGAGCGTTTTAAATACACTGGCACACAGAGTAACAGTTTCTGCCGAGGGTCGCTCTGATTCCGAAATTAAACATGTTACGTACGTGTTCCGAAATAACGGCTGTGGGTCACGCAATATGAAGTCATCCTTCCCAAATGGAAGTGAAAATCCAGAACAATCACATAACGAGCTACCGATTGTAATCCTTTTCTAAAGCGCGACATTCGGCAAATTACGGCAGCTCTGGGAAGAAGGGGTGTAGGACCTTTCTTCCAACCTCCTAAGGAAATAAGAGACGCTACGCTCTGTTGAGGGCACACTTTGCACCGGATACCTGACATTTATAACATCCCTTGTTAGTGCGGATGCAATTATATCAGTCAGTTCATCCATACCGTTTCCGGCCGCTGTGCAAATCAACAACAGCATTTTAAAAATTGAGAAGTGGAGAAATCTGCACAGACATTGGCGCCAATGTCTGCGCAGTCATTACGTAATAACCGATCAATTAGAAGCCATCTATGGAATAGATAAAGCATTCACAGCAGCAATTTTGACCAGTCAGTTGCTCCTGACGAAGACGTTGGAGGTAATCGTCGAAAGCTAGAGGTTTTTCCCTGACTGACGCGGCAAGAAGTCCGAGAATGTTTTCTACAACAGTGCCGTCACGAAGGATTTCGTTCTAAACTTAACTGCTTTCTAAAATTTCTTCTAGACGCCCACTTCTATATGCAACGTTTGACAAAACACGCATTTCGTCTAAAAGGGGATTCACAATTTCCTCAGGTGGATTCAATCGATAACATTCCTCTCACTAATAAGCGACCTGGTCATTTTGGCTTCACCCTTCAAGTAGCCTGAAAGTTCTTATGTTGGGTGGGGTACAGAAAACATAAACGTATTCCAAATGCGGGTGTAAACAGCAAAAATTGGGAAATAACTCCGAGGAACGGCACACAAGTGTACTATTTTCAATTTTGATCCTAGAGAAACTTAACTGATCATTGTCACTTTTGACATGAGTCGCTAACGCACTTACATCCATTCCGGAGCAAATTATGAATCCTATTAATATAGCGAAGCAAGCTGTCTAACGTAGAGCACCTGGTGCAAAGTAATCACTCAGTATCAACTTCTAGTTGCTGGAAGGCACTTGACAGCTAGTCAGACATATTACATATTACAATCTTTTTAATTGTTTTGTAGAACACAATTAAGATGCGATGTCTTTAAAACGTCTGTAAAATACGAAGCAGTGTTAATTTTATACGTAAAGTCACTATAGCCATGAAATCATCAAAATGTTCTCTCTTCTTACTTGCACTTTATACTAAAATTTAGTTCCTCTCGACACAAAATCTGTTTTGTCCTTTCCTTGCAGAAGAAAGAAATGAACATGCAGGAGGGCTGTCCAGGGAACAGCACAGTGTCAACTATGGGAATGTCCTACGAACTGTTAGCACAAAACCATCTGCGCTCCTCATTTTAACTTTCGTAACTATCTGCTTCTTGGCGTAATGTTTGCACATACTACACCATTCTATCCAGGTGTGAAATCTGCGCGATTAACTACTCGCAACCACTCTCTCGGCGAGAGTAAGGAAGATATTCGCACCGAAACTTTAATACTTTCCTTGTTTATCTTCGTTAGGTTTTAAGCTACATCTTCCAGGAGCTCGCGCTTTATTAGCATCTGTCGTGAGCTACCACTTTCCGTCATGCTGCGCCCTCTCAAATATTTTTCCTTGGGCACATTTTACGTCACAGACGCGTACATCTGAGTACTGCTGACGACTGTCGTTACGTAAGAGTCGCTTTTAGAAAACCGGGTTTACACTGCATACGTAAGTGTGTTTGCAATATGATTTAACGTCAAGAGTCCAAGGATTACTCAAATTGGAAGCCAGCTTCGAGGAGCTATAACCGGTTACTAAGGTATTCGTAATTTCCAGTTCATATCACACTGTGTCGCATATAGCTCAAAATGTTATAGGTCTTGGCCTACGCCAATCCCACATTTTTTTTTTAAGGGCTCATCGGACAAGGGTCTAGCGTTACAAAATAAGGTGAAGGATATAGCGTACCGCTCTGGTACCGTCAGTAACTGCTAAACGATAGGTTGAGATATTACTATACTTGTGTTGACATGCGTTTATCATCAGTAGATGGTAAGTCCCATACTACTTCACAGAGCGTAGGGGAACGATGCGGGAGACCTGAACCGCCGTACTAGGCAAGGTCCTAGTGGAGGTGGTTTGCCGTTGCCTTGCTCCGACCGTAATGAGGATATTATCAGTAGAGGGCGCCAGTAATAAGTTAACACAAATTCTTAAGTGTACAATCCCTCCAAAAGCATCTCTGCTGTCATTGATTGTTATTTACTCATTATTCGTACAATTCAGTTTTACGTACTTGATGTTTAACTGACCTAGTAAAAATGGCTAGCTCTGCAACTTGAGGAACAGGTTTTATTTACGAAGTAAAAATGATTTTTTCATTATACTACGTTTAAAACACGACTAATAAGTATGAAGTGATTTCACCTGGCCGCACACAGATAGTCCTGAGAATATTTGACTGTGGATTTTTAATTGCTATGAAAATATCTGTAACGTGGGGTAGACGAAATAGATAATAGTAAGGAAGCGAACTATTCATGAATGAATTATGCACTGCATTCTCCTCACGTTTTTTCATTTTAAATCTTGCAAGTATTTTCACTGACATTAAAAATTCACAATCACAAATTTTCAAGACTATCTGTATGGGGTTAGGTATCTGTATGGGGGCTAGAAGGAATTACTTTATGTTTTTAAGCCTAATTTAAAAGGCACGGTATATTAAAAATTCATTTTTATTCAAGGAATTATTTTCTGCGTTTTAGTCTTTCGCGTGCGACATTTTTCAATCAATTTAAAACCTTTCAATGGGCTTATAACAGACACACGACGTATATTCCAGGTTCATTTCCGTTTCAGTTTACCTGAGTCAACCAATACACCACTTTTTGTCGCGAAAGTATGTAGAGCAAGGCGCTTTAAGAATTTATTTCCTTTTTTGACAGAGAAAAAAAGAGGCAGAACAACTCTCGCACAAGTATGAAAAAAATTATGTGAACGTCCAAACACGCTAAAGCGGAAGTAAATTCCCGAAACGCGTTAGCCTCCACATAAAAAACGCAACTAATAGAATAACTTCATTATTTACACCATAACGTACGACTGCAAAAACATCGCTTATGACATGTAATTAAGTTTTCCGATCACGCATAGCAGTGAAGGGCAGAACACTTAAACGTGACCGCTTTCCTGGACGCAGCAATAAAACTTATCTGCCCGCCGATTTGTCGTCAAAAACTACAGTGACATAGCTTCCCTAAAGTAGCTGTGCATGCACTTCTTCCAGCTGTGACATTACTAATACTGTATCAACTAACACGGCCTACAACTTTGAACGACGCTATAGCAGAGAGGTTATTAAATTATGTCTTTGAAAAGCCATAAACATCGCACAGGTGAGTTTGCTTTAATTTTATTAAAGCGACAGCTCATCTATTTTTGAGTAACAAAAATTTGCCCCACGAAACAAGATACGAAGTTCTGTGTTACATTAGATTTTTAACTATTTGGTTCCACTACTTTTGCTACAGGAATTATTTCGAACACTGGACACAGAACTAAGCGAGTTAACTTATTCTCCATTTCAATTAACTGGTTTACCAGACGATAATAGGCTAGGGTAGCTTCCCATTCTGGCAACAAATATTTCATACTCAAATGAAAACAATTACGATTGTTATTCGTGGACGTGCATTTGTGCACTCCTAATTAAGTACCGTATTTGGCAATACTTACAGCAGTCTTGCAGAACATTTACTCTTGTGAGGCGCTTACGTAACAATACACTTCAGATTTAATGCAAATAATCATTGCGCAAACAATACTTTCACTTTTCCCGTAACGAATCGAAGTCTCCCTCGTGAATTGCCCAAACAACTTTGGAAATCAGTCTTATATCATTAATTTGTTAGCAGCATAAAAAATTTTAATGCTAATTGTAAGTATATCCCCTTCGGAAACATTCCTCTACCATGGAAACAATGGTCTAACAGACGAGTGGTCAATTACGCATTTGCACATGGTATATGAATACGAATGAACTGCTTGTTCCTCGTTGTTACATTTATCTTTAATACGATGTTAAGTAACTACTGCCAGAGAATATTACAGTATAAGCTTTATTTTTTCACTACATACATTATTTTGGAGATTGTTTCGCCTCGCACAAACCACCTGCCGACAAATATCACCTAAAATACACGGTATCGAGCCCGAACTCTTATTTAATTCTTTCACGGTATGAAAATTCGAGTAAAGCGTAAGTTCCGATATTTGTCACTGAGGCTCATGATGTACGCAACTCATACTAACGAAGCAATCTACTAATTACACTGTTTTAATAACCGATACAATCCCGAGTTTCTGCGATCTCCAACAGCGTATCACTTTCGCCCTCGCACTTCAACAATGTGGAAATCACAAAAATTATCTTATTTACACGGTGTGTCTTTGCCACTAAAATTAATTTCTATATCGTTTTACGTACATTAAATTAGAATCTGTGTACAGAACTAGCGCTCCAAAATCATCGTTAAGGATGGCAGTTTTATTCGCTAACATGGATTCCTTAACATTTAACACGCGCACTAGCTAGAAATGCAGCTTTCTACTGTAAGAAAACTCCAGCTAATACTGTTTGGTCTCGACTGTACTGTGTCAACAGTGCTTCAGCAACGGCAGAATACGTAACAGTTTACAGCTACTCCTGCTGCACAGCCGTTAATCGACACGACCCTTTCCGATTAATACTCATTCTCCATTTCTCGCCAAGGAATGTTGCGTTTTAATACAAGTCGTCGTATAAAACTACTACTTGCAAATGTAGCAAAATAAAATGCACGTTACAGTATTGACACACATTTTAATTCCTGGGCCTCACGTAACCTTTTTTTTTTTTTTTTTTTTTTTTTAAATTTAGAAAGCCTCAGATGCTCCTTGTACAGCGCTAGGACTAAAATGCCGAATCCAATGCGGAGGTGAAAAAACGATAATTATCTGTATAACACCATCATCATTTAACTCTTCACATCAGGCCTTTAGCTTCCTATCTACCATGCTTTCGGGCAAACTGACTCACGTCCGACGTCACATGAATTCTTTTGCAAACACTGATTGCCTGCTATTATTTCCTCAACGTTTTGAGAGAATTCAGGACTGTGCTTTCCACTGCAGAGCTTAATATCCCCAACACACACACACACACACACACACACACACACACACACACACACACACACACACACACACGGTATAAGAATGAGACGGATGGCGAATTGCTGGCCTGTAAAAAGGTTATCTAGATACAAAGTTCCTTCATCGCAGCTGCACACACAACGGTTTGAACGTCAAGGTTGCTCGGTTTAATCGCATACAGTAACACCGTCATCGTCGGTTTCGCGAACGCTCCTGTGACTGTCCATAGATTCCAAATTTTCTAAAATTACTGCAGGTTCCGACAATGGTGAAACGCTAAAATATTTTGCACTGTGACGTTACAAGGGTCTTGTCCAAACCAGCGTTAATAAAGTTACAGTGCAAAATTTTTCAACAACTGTTCAAAATGGTTCAAATGGCTCTGAGCACTATGCGACTCAACTTCTGAGGTCATCAGTCGCCTAGAACTTAGAACTAATTAAACCTAACTAACCTAAGGACATCACACACATCCATGCCCGAGGCAGGATTCGAACCTGCGACCGCAGCGGTCGCTCGGCTCCAGACTGTAGCGTCTAGAACCGCACGGCCACTCCGGCCGGCTCAACTGCAGCACGAAACTAAATGCCACTAATTAAAATAAGAAGCTGTGCGTTGTGATTCACGTCCGGAGGTGAAGGTCATGTCAAGGACGTCCTTATTTTCCCGCACCCACTGCGATGCCAACCATTAATTTGTGGTGGAATTATGCGAAATACAGGGAATTCCTGGAGAATGGATAGTGAGTATGTACAAATCAGTCTGTATACCGCAAGTATCAACGGTGATATAAGCCTGATGCTTGCTCTTCTCCTTCGCGAGATGCAGAAAGTAGTAAGTAGGCATTCAGTTCTCTTGACTGCCGGAGTAAAACTCTACACTGCTGTTTACCAGGTTACGCTAGTGTATACCAAGTATGAGATAAGAAGCCAGAATGGATGACGAGTTCTCAGCAGGAACAACCAAATACGCCCTCCCCGATGCAGGCAATGAACGCAGGAAATTGTTGCCAAATTCAGTAGGAACTACAAATAATTATTGCTTGGAGCAGGCAACTACCAACACAATGAAATTTAACGTAAACTGTGTAAACACACTAAATAAATATATGTTAGACTAGGGCAAATAAACGAGGAACAGACTAAATCAAATGGCCTTACATGAAAAATTCGCGTTCTTCATGAACAGCTGATAGATTGAGTGGAAAGTACAAAGCTAATTTCTTGAGACATTTCTCTGCAGTTCAGTGGTTCTTTCAACAACAGCAAAGCACTCTGTTATAACATCTGACAGTTTAAATATAAATAACAATATCTGTGCCCTTAGTAAACTAATCTCTGACCTGTTCTAAGCACTCAAGTGATAATATTTAAAGAAAAACTGGAGCGATACCTTTGCGTGCAGTTCGTCATAAATGCGACCTATACTCCTCTGAAACGTTAAATCGCGGTGGCTCTCCATAACAGATGAATCACACAAAGCGCATGATTACGCTATTAAATATTTCTGGTCACAGTCGATCATATTTCGGCACATCAAACTAGTCTTAGGACTGAAAACCACATAACACTTGTAAGTGGAACACCGAGCAAAAACTTCCCGATTTGAAAGTAGCGTGTTATTACTGCATCCTGTCAACACACTATTTTTGGTGAGACAGAAAAAACGTATATTAATAATTTTTACTTATGGACCGTCTGACAGCAACTGAATAAAACACAATTTTAGTGCCATACGCGTTTCGCCTCTATTTTCTGCAAGGCATCATCAGTGGCAAGTTGAAGAAAAAACGTAGTTTCGCGCATTTTATAATATGGAGGTACGCAACATTATTTCTACTGCAATAGGATAAATTTACGCTGCACACTGTTTCAACATATCGATGACGCGCAATGAAACCCTCGTAACTTCATCTGTCTGTGAGAGCCTCGTAATTCCAGTAAACTGTAGCTCCATTACCAGAGAGAGATTTGAAAGTGCATGGATTTCTCTAATCTGTCAATAACGCTTCTACAGTATAGTTGTACATGCAGCACCTTTAACTGTGTCATTCCATTTTTTTTTTTTTAAACCAGTTTGGTTGTCCTGTAAAATTTAACGAAATGAAGTACAGGTATATACCGCAAGCCCTCTTATGATGTGTGACGTAGGTCTACAACAGGGGCTGAGCCGTACAACCGTTTTGTATGCATACGTTGATACTGCTAAAGTGTATGGGGGTCCTTATCAGGTTACAGTTAACGTACACAAAAAGGCGGTAACGTACACAAAAAGGCGGTAACGTACACAAAAAGGCGGTAACGTACACAAAAAGGCGGTAACGTACACAAAAAGGCGGTAACGTACACAAAAAGGCGGTAACGTACACAAAAAGGCGGTAACGTACACAAAAAGGCGGAGCCTTGTCCGTCTGGCGAGTGAGTGAGTGCAACAGAAATGTTAACGAACAGTCTGACACATACCGTGCGTGAACTTTTAAGAACTGCCATTCAGAGAGGATATTACGAATGCTCTCCCGCAAACACGATTAGACAAGTAACCGCTCACGGAGAGCCGTACAAATACTCTCCATGCATGAGAAGGTGGGCGGAACCTTAGTAAATGGCACAGTAAAAATTCCCGACACGCTCTTGACGGTGAATCGCAGACTTTAGATCTACGTGTATTTCCGTGTATGCACCCTTTCCTATTGTACTTAAGGAATGGCGCGTGGGAACATCTGTCGGTTAAATCTCATGACGAGAAATCTTATTCCTCCCTAAAACGACGCATTCTCGGCGTTAACCTAGAGTGTCAGCAGACGGCGTGAGTTTTACACCAACAATTTTTATTTTCTTGCGTCAACAATCACAAAAGGATTTCTAAATGTAGTTACCGGTTTCGACCAGCCAGCGAGCATACTTTCGGAAAACACATGCTGCGATCGGCGCCGTAAAGTCCCTCCTGTGCTTTCAACATAAGCTTATAACATAAGCTTATAACATGTGCTTCACAGTCTGATTTAAATTGGTTGGCACCTGACGTTTAATGGTCCAAAAGTTGCTGCACAGTGTTCCGATCTAGAACACGACAAAAAAATCTGAACGAATATATATAGTGTCTCTAGGCATGACAAAAACTAGCTCTTAATTAAAATTAGGGTCAGTTCTGTTAATATATTTCTTCGTTTATTATCAAAATACCTCGCTCGACAACTGTTCTTTCAAAAGTTGGATATCACATTGCGTTTGATTCTACCGAAGACAACTTTGTTGTTACAAAATGACCAGTGATTTACTCTTCACATGTATGAATTTCTATGTTTCTATTCGCTGCGACAATGACGTGAAAATTCGAAAATTCGCGTATGATGTAGACGTACATAGTATCTCCCTACGACCTTTTTCTTACTACCTTCTCGCACACAATAGAACACGCTGAGTCGTCGTTTACCCTCTAGTAAAGTCATCAAAAAAAGCGAAACTGTAAATTGATTCAGAGAACATCGGTGAGCAAAATTGGTAGTTGACCCTATACAATCAAAAGGACAAGGTCCTCCACATCAGTACTGAAAAATTTCGTTAAATTTGGGAACAAATTTTAAGGTTATCGTTTCGACTAAGTACCTACGTATTTGGATTACGGAAAATTTAAATTGGTACGGTCATACAGAAATTATAGGAGAAGCAAGTCGAAAACTTGAGTTTTACTGGCATAAAATTTAGAAGATGCAACAGATCTAGTAGAGATACTGTCTAAACTACACGTCTTCCTCTTAAATATTTCGCTCACTGTGGCATCGTTATCAGATAGACTGGACAGAGGACGTCGAACAAGTTCAAGGAAGGGCAGCTCGTTCTGTACTATCGCGAAACAGGGAGGAGTGTCACGGATATGATAACGAAAGTTGAGGTGTCAGTCATTAACAGAAAGGCGTCAGCGATTTAGCGAGATCTTTTCACGAAATTTCTATTAGCAAGTTTCTTCCCTGTATGTTAAAGTATTTTGTTGATGCCAACCTATATACTGAGAGATGACAATCTTAATAAAATAAGAGAAAACAGAGCTCGGACGGAAAGATTTAGGTGTTCATTTTTCCTACGGGCTACTAGAGAAAAAACGGTCGAGAAATAGTCCGAAAATGATTCTATGATCCCTCTGCCAAGCACTTTGGTCTCAACGGCAGAGTCTAGCAGTTAGGATGGGAAAACCGACCGGTTAAAAGTGATGTCGGTATTTAAGCTTCGAATAACCGGTATTTTTCGGTATTTGTTTGGTTCCGGTTGTAACAGGTGTGTATTTTTTTTACTAACAGCCAGGAAAAAAACCGAAATATCAAATAGCCATAAAAAGTACTAAAATTTTTCGTTTTTAAATAAAGGTTTCTTAAAAATAAACTAATTTTTTTATTCGTAAAATTTAAACTGCTTTGAAATATTACGTTATTACCCAATATGAGGAAAAGCGATCAATGATATTTTGATAACAATGACGACAGAAAAAAAAGCAAACACATAGCATAAGAACTGGCACAGCAACGCTGAAACAATGTTCCTGTTACCACGTGGTGAGGACTGTCAGATGGTATGCATGTACATGCAGTGGGCAGGAGTTCCCCCATCTGGTCTGAATGGTAGTTCCTCAGTGTCGTCGTTTTGTTACAGAATGTCACCATCCCTAGTCTGGCAGTATTTTACGAATTACGATGCTCCATTCGCTTTAAAAGATTAAAACGGGAGGAGCCACTACAAACTTGCGACAAAGTTTAAAGAGAAAACTTTAAACTTAACAGTTCATTCATAGTTTACAATAAAAATCGAAAGCTGCCGATATGCTACCTGTGTCTACAGAAAACGATTATCTGATTTTAGCCTCTGAAAATGGTCAAATTAACACGAAAAAGAGTCATCTTCATGCTCAGTTTTCACCCTTGAGCATTGACTGTTCGCAATGTCCAAACAGCGGCATGATTTCAGATTACAACATAATTTACGAGCAGAGTTCCAAAAAAATTAAAACCAATACGTGAATATTGGTTTTTTTTTGTAGTAGTCAACCACTTAATCGCTTTTCGAGAAAAAGCAGCGAATAGTCGACGGACTTATATTTCCCCATTTAATTTAAAATTTCGATTCTGTGGGTCACGGAACTGAGGGAGTCAACATTCTACGTCTATTACAGGAGATAAAAGGAAGAAACCGAAACGCGATTATTTCAGAAAGCGGCTACTTCGAGCGGTTTTAACAGTCCGGTTGAAGTGGGTTGGGAAAAAAGGCGACAGAACGGCAGGCCAGTGGTTTCGGCAGAGCGGCCTACCTGGAGCGCGGAGCGGTCAGCGGCAGGCGCCGAGCAGGCTGCTCATGGCGAGGACTGAGGCTGGCGCCGCGCGCCCGCATCCACACGGCACGCCGCCGCTACACACTGCCCGCAGTGCCTCCGCAAGGCAAGCAGCCGCCACCGCCGCCGACACTCCGCTATCGACCACGGGGCCCCACCGACCGCTCGATACAGCCCAGCCGACGCGGCGCTACCTCCACCACCACACCTGTTGCTGCCTATAGTACGCACCGAGCGACGCCACACACCTGTCTTTCACTTCTCCGTGGCTCCTCTTGAGGAAACACACCCCCACTCCTCAGCTGTAGCCGTTGCTCTAGTCGGAGGAAGCTGCACCGACGTGACAATAGTCACTGGATACGAGCGCTGTTCAAAAAGAAAGGTGACTTTTCAAATTGCGCGGGCAGCGTACATTAGTTTGTTTTTGAGATATACAGGCTGTTACAAAAAGGTACGGCCAAACTTTCAGGAAACGTTCCTCACACGCAAATAAAGAAAAGATGGTTATGTGGACATGTTTCTGGAAACATGTAATTTCCATGTTACAGCTCATTTTAGTTCCGTCAATATGCACTGTAATTCCTCGATTCACCGCCAGTTGTCCCAATTGAATGTTGGCTTCGGTGCTTGTGTTGACACGCTACTCATTGCTCTACAGTACTAGCATCAAGCACATCAGTACGTAGCATCAACAGGTTAGTGTTCATCACGAACGTGCTTTTGCAGTCAGTGCAATGTTTACAAATGCGGAGTTGGCAGATGCCCACTTGATGTATGGATTAGCACGGGGCAATAGCCGTGGCGCGGTACGTTTGTATCGAGACAGATTTCCAGAACGAAGGTGTCCCGACAGGAAGACGTTCGAAGCAATTGATCGGCGTCTTAGGGAGCACGGAACATTCCAGCCTATGACTCGCGACTGGGGAAGACCTAGAACGACGAGGACACTTGCAATGGGCGAGGCAATTCTTCGTGCAGTTGCCGGTAACCCTAATGTCAGCGTCAGAGAAGTTGCTTCTGTACACGGTAACGTTGACCACGTCACTGTATGGAGAGTGCTACGGGAGAACCAGTTGTTTCCGTACCAAGTACAGCGTGTGCAAGCACTATCAGCAGCTGATTTGCCTCCACGGGTACACTTCTGCGAATGGTTCATCCAACAATGTATCAATCCTCGTTTCAGTGCAAATGTTCTCTTTACAGATGAGGCTTCATTCCGACGTGATCAAATTATAAATTTTCACAATCAACATGTGTGGGCTGATGAGAATCCGCACGCAATTGTGCAATCTCGTCGTCAAAACAGATTTTCTGTGAACGTTTGGTAAGGCATTCTTGGTGATGTCTTGATTGGGTCCCAAGTTCTTCCACCTACACTCAATGGAGCACGTTATCATGATTTCATACGGGATACTCTACCTGTGCTGCTAGAACATGTGCCTTTACAAGTACGACACAACATGTGGTTCATGCACGATGGAGCTCCTGCACATTTCAGTCGAAGTGTTCGTATGCTTCTCAACAACAGATTCGGTAACCGATGGATTGGTAGAGGCGGACCAATTCCGTGGCCTCCACGCTCTCCTGACCTCAACCCTCTTGACTTTCATTTATGGCGGCATTTGGAAGCTCTTGTCTACGCAACCCCGTTACCAAATGTAGAGACTCTTCGTGCTCGTATTGTGGACGGCTGTGATACAATACGCCATTCTCCGGGGCTGCATCAGTGCATCAGGGATGCCATGCGACGGAGGGTGGATGCATGTATCCTCGCTAACGGAGGACATTTTGAACATTTCCTGTAACAAAGTGTTTGAAGTGACGCTGGTACGTCCTGTTGCTGTGTGTTTCCATTCCATGATTAATGTGATTTGAAGAGAAGTAATAAAATGAGCTTTCCATTCCATGATTAATGTGATTTGAAGAGAAGTAATAAAATGAGCTCTAACATGGAAAGTAAGCGTTTCCGGACACATGTCCACATAACATATTTTCTTTCTTTGTGTGTGAGGAATGTTTCCTGAAAGTTTGGCCGTACCTTTTTGTAACAACCTGTAGAAAGGTTAGACGTGTTTTAGTATGCTCGGTAATTTTCGATTATTATATAAAATGGAGCAAGGAATCTGCAACAAATTTTGTATCAAAAATGGTATCAAGTGCCCTAAAACACTTGAAATGTTGACAGTGGCACACGGTAGTCTGCTCCAAATTAAAGTTTACAAGCGGTGGAACCTCTTCAAAGATGGCCGGGAGGATGCCAATGACGAACCTCACACTCGACGCCCCAGCACAACAGATAACGCCGAAGCTGTTAATAAAATTATTTTGGAAAACAGTCGAATTACGTCAGAGAAGCTGCTGTGGACGTTTGCATATCGGCCGGCTCGTGTCATGCAATTTTTTGGGATATTTTGGACATGACACGTGTGTCAGCTAAGTTAGCTCAGTTTTGATCAGAACAACCGTCGTATGAGCATCGCTCAGGAGCTCTTGAATGAAGTCAATCACGATCCTGACTTGTTCGAAGGGGTCCTAACTGGTGACGAAACAAGGGTTTCCGGTTATGACGTCGAAACCAAATCCCAATCGTCCCAATGGAAGCATCCCGGAGGGCCAACACAAAATTACGTCACGTTCGATCAAATGTCAAAGTCTTTCTCACTATTTTTTTTTAAATTACCGCGGTGTAGTGCGTCATGAGCTTTTCCTTCAAGCTCAATAAGGAGTATTACCTTGACGTTATGTGCCGTTTGCGAAAAACAGTACGCAAAAAAGTCCGAAATTTTGGAAAAACAATTCATGGCTTTTGCATCACGACAATGCACCAGCTCATCCTTTTTGGTTTGTGAGAGAATTTTGGGCCAAAAACAACACGACAATCATGCATCGGCCACCATATTCATCGGATTTGGCCCCTGTGACTTTTTCCTGTTCCCAAAACTGGAGAGACCTTTGAAAGGACGAAGCTTTTCAACGACTGAAGAAACAAAAACTGCATCGCTGAAAGTACTCAAGGCTGTACCAAAATGTACTTATAAGAAGAGCTTCGAGGGCCGGATTACTTTGCAGGTGATAACATGAATATTGATGAATAAATATTTTTTCGTAAATATATAAAGTCATCTTACTTTTTGAATACACCTCGTTTGAAGGTAGCGGTAGTATCGCGTACGCATGGTGGAAAAGGGCAGTGCATGGGAGAAGCTGTTATCCGCACTCAGGTGGTTTGCGGGAAAAACTTTCTTAAGTGATTAGGCCGCACTACGGGAATTAACAGGTTCTGAATGTGTCTGTATGTCCATCTACTAATCCAAGTACTGCTAGCCCGAGAACCGAGATGGTGCTTCCCAAACGTAGGTCAGGGGCCTAAAGATGGCGTAGTAAATCGCCGAAACTGGTAGCCAAATAAGTTTGGAAACTAGACGGCAGAAAGGTGTTCGATTTCACATCCTGACTTTGAATGTGGAATGGTAGTTGCAGCTAGACGCATGGGACATTCAAATTTCGGAAATCGTTAGTGAATTCAATATTTCGAGATCCGCTGTGTCAAGAGCGTGCCGAGGATACCAAATTTCAGGCATTACCTCTCATCACGCAGCGACCGACCGCCTTCACTTAACGACCGAGAGCAGCGGCGTTTGCGCAGAGTTGTCGGTGCTGACAGGCAAGCATCACTGCATAATATCCCAGCAGTAATCAAAGTGGGACATAGTAAGAACGTATCCGTTAGGTACGGCGAAATCTGGTGTTAATTGGCTATAGCAGCAGACGACCTAGACGAGTGCCTTTGGTAACAGCACGACATCGCCTGCAGCGCCTCTTTGGCTCGTGACCATACTGGTGAGACACTAGACAACTGAAAAACCGTAGCCGCCTCAGATTAATACCGATTTGAGTTGGTAACGGCTGATGGCAGGGTCAGAGTCTGGCGCAGACCCCACGAAGCCATGGACCTTTGTCTACAGGACACTGTGCAAGCTGGTGATGTCTACGTAATGGTAGGGGTTGTGTTTACATACGAGTAGAATGGAGTACGTCGTATGGCCCAACTCAACCGATCATTAACTAGAAATGGTAAGATTCGGCTACTTTCAGACCACTTGCAGCCATTCATGGATTTCATGTTCCCAAACAACGATGGAATTGTTATGGATGACAATACACCGTGTCATCAGGCCGCAACTGTTCGCGATTGCTTTGAAGAACATTCTGGACAGTTTGAGCGGATTATTTAGCCACCCAGATCTCTCGACACGAGACAATCGAGACATCAGCTCGTACGCAAAACCCTACATCGGCAACACTTTCCTAATTACGGACGCGCTAAAGTGGCAGCATGGCTGAATATTTCTGCGGAGGACTTCCAGCGTCATGAGTCCGAGCCATGTGGAGCTGCCGCATTACGCCGGGTAAAAGAAGGCCCGACACGATTGTAAGAGGTATCCCATGACTTTTGTCACCTCTGTAAATGCTGTTGTGTACCACACCCGAGAGAATAAAACCAACACTAGACAAGTTGCCGCAAGTCCCATGCTAAGAATATCGTTCAATAAATAATGCCTTTTTCCGCCGTTATATATACAGGGCAGTCATAAATGTATCTCTGATTTCTGAAGAAGTCTACACCAGAATTACACAACACTCAGAAAACTGGCACATATCAATGGGTATAGCATCTATACAAGTGTTCATCTCTTATTACAGGTGCTCACCATGGGCAACGTTTACGATGTAGCAAGACGGAGTGCTTTTAGTGCACACGTCAATACGTGCGTACATTTCATTCCAGTCGGTATCACGAAATGCCCCGTATGGCCACTTTGGAAACGGGCTCAAGGTGTTTCCTACGCGCAGGCGCGAACCAATTCGACGGAGCGAATGACTTTTCTTCCCGTCCCGACACGCCTCCCTCGTAGTTCAATTACGACACGGAGTGTATTACGACTTGTGACAGACGCTCTAACTACTACTACGAGGTGTGATCAAAAAGCTTTCTACCTCCGATTTTCAAATTTTTCTTATCTTGCTGGTATAAATGTTCCTGATGTACGCATTTTCAGCGGTTTTGAACATTTACTTCGTTGTTGACAATCGAAAAGGTTATTTGTATTTTCGAGTGCTCGGCTAATTTTTACTTATGAAACACATGGATTAAGACACCGCATTCGAAACGTTGATTAGCCTTTGGCGAATCTCCTATGAGCGAGACAAATGTTTACGATTGATATGGGCGTCTCAAGAGAATGAGTTCAACAACGATTCACAGCTTCTAGAGAAGGTGACGAAACTTGGGTGTACAGGTATGAAGTCGAATCGTCCCTATGGGAACTAAATTGCCAAGACCGAAAAAAATTCAAGTTCGATTACATGTTAACGTTCTTTTCACAATTTTCTTTTATTCCAATGAGATAGTGCACTGTATTATGGTCGTACGGTCAATAAGGAATACTACCCGACAGATATGCGTCATTTGCGTGAAGCCGTTCGAAGACGATTATCGCAATTGTGGCAAAAAAACGCGTGGATATTGCATCACGATAATGCAATCCCTCTCACGTCAACGCTTGTTCGTCATTTTTTGGCAGAAAACAACTCATTATGTTCTCTCAGACACTGTATTCGCCGTACATCGCCCCCTGAGACTTCCTTCAATTTCCGAGGCTGAAGAGAAAGGACGACTTTTGCCACCGCTTATTAGATAAAAACAGACTCGCTGAAGGAACTGAACACCGTAACGGAAAGAGTGTTCCAGAAGTGTTTCCAAAACTGGAGAAAGGGCTACAGAAGTGTTGTATATCTGAGGGGAATTATTCAGAAAGGGACAAAATTTATGTTGATTAACAAATAAAGAAAAACAAATTTCCTTTTTGAAACTTCCTGGCAGTTGAAACTGCGTGCCCGACCGAGACTCGAACTCGGGGCCTTTACCTTTTTGTTCACAACCTCGTATGTCTCATTTTTCTGAATATCTTGCAATCTTCGTGCTCTCGTCTTCTGAAACCCGAGACGCACTTGTGAAAAATCCTTTTAGGTGGGTCATATTTAATTTTTCTTTTGCGCGCGTGCGAAGTTTCGAACACGGCCTCTTCACGACTGGCTTTACAGCTATCGATCAGTATTGGAAGTGCACATGCAATCACAGACTCCTGGATACTCAGAGGTTTGCTCAAGTTAGGTTACTCGAATGCTCATAACAGACCAGGAGATTCAAAGAAGAGCCATTTCATCTGAACTGTTACAGCAGTTCAACGCCAATAGAGAGAGCTTTCTTCCTTCCATTGATCGTTACAGGTGAGGAAACCCGGGTGCATCAGTTTGAGCTGGAAACAAAAAGGCAGTCACTGGAGTGCGTTAGTGCGATCATCAAAAGTCAGGGAACCTCCATGCGCTTGCAGAGTCGTGACGACAGTCTTTTGGGATAGTGACTGGGTCATTCTCGTCGGTGTGTTGCTAAAACGGTCAACTACTAATTCAGATGCATATGTGCATACTGAAAAAACTCAACAAACATTTCCGACGCACTGGTCTGAAATTAATCCAAAAACAGCTTGCTGCTACAAAATACACGCTTATACCCAAGTCCCAGAACTGGGAAACACATCGCCAAGTTTGGTTGGACACTGTAGCCTCATCCATCCTATAGTCGAAACCTGGTGCCTTCAAACTTTCCTTCTCGGCCATTTAACGATTCTCTACGTGGGACATTTTGAACACTAAGAGAGCGTAATTCATGGAGTGAAAACACGGCTACGAGCCCAGGACGAGGGCTTTTACCAACAAGAAATACACGCTCTTACACAACGCTATTGCAACGCCATAGGACGCAATCGAGATTATGTAGAAAAATACTAGTACCTCTGAAAGAAATCTGTGGGGCCATTATTTACTGAACGACCCTCGCACATGCCTAGTACTGCCTACTTTTGTTGTGTTGCATGGAGCAGAAAAAGCCAGGGTGGTCTCTGCCAGAAAAACTGTTGTCTGATGTCGCATGCTGCAAGTTTCATGTGTTTGCTGATTTGCGTGTCAGTTCATTGAAGCAACATCAGGAAACCAATGGTCGTAGCAGCTATGTCCTTGCTCGTAACTTTGAGTAACAGAAGAAAAAGAAGGAAACCAACATAATGCAGAGGAGTATTATTTGTTGGAAGTCAAAAATACGCAACGAATTTTTAGAAAACTGGCTGGTGACAATTATGCTGTGTTCAAAAAAATTCACCCGAAAGAGTTTCTAAAATTTTAAGTACTTACTTAATGAGATAATGTCAATGATAAGAAAATCAGGCATCATCAATCTTACAACAATACCGGGTGACGTCAATTGTTAGTGACTGCGATACTGAGTGCAAACGACTATTGTCCTTCATTGACGTATTTGTACCGGATCACTGGACCAATCATTTCAGGGAGTAGCGCATAGGTATACACAACTATAATACATGTTCTCCACGATTTTGAAAGAGCCGTTTATAAATACTACAAACACTGATGAGCCAAAACGTTATCACCACAGCACACCGCTAGACGGAATTCCGCCTGGTTGCGTTGCGGGCACGTCAAGCAGTAAAGGGAAGTATACACCGTCAGTCCAGAAAGTTAGGAGACTGATTGTATTCATGGCGTATAAACGGTGTCAGCGTATTAAACTACAGTGGCTGCTTGAACTAACGACTCTAAATAACCGATGTGCACTCGAGCAGTCAACTGTGAGCAGACACTGGTGAGAAGCGTTTCATTGTGTCAAAAACCGCAATATACTAACATCTGTAAATCAAGTGTTCAAGACATTGTCCAGAACGTTTTGAAGAAACATTCTAAGTCTGTCGGGCACAACCGACTACCGAAGAAAAACCAACACAGATTGAACTCCTGCTGCGACTTGCTTGACATGCAAAACACTTATTCTTTTCTGGGAAAAAAAATCATCATGGGTGACTAGACTGTGTTATCAGTACGAACCTACAACAAAAAGGCAAATTGTTGATATTTACAAGAAAGGTCAACGCTCTGGCGCCATAACCGACCTTCAAGCCAATATGACGCGCTATTTGAACGCCATCCCACAGAAAGACTTTTATAACAGAGTCACATGGTTGTACGAAATGTTCAGCGCGTTGTACTAAGGTACTATGTAGAACACCTGAAGCATTTAAACCACATCTTAAAGTCTCTCTATTAATCCAACCTCGAAACTTTGTATTCACCAGAGATGAGTGAGGATTCATTCTGGTGACGACACGAGTTGCAGATGGAGAAATGCAGTCACATAATGGACTGGCATAATGGGCTTTCACAAGGCGGCGAAGTTGGTCAGCTGTACGCATTGCTACTGGCATCAGCATCTAAGGAATGTGGTTCAAGGAAGGTGAAACCACGAGCAGGTAACAAGTCCGCGCATCATCACAGAACGCTTGCCTGCTCTGTAATAGCAGGATAGGCGGTGATCTGTGGCAGCCCTGACAACACAGTACAATACTAGTGTTTCGGAGCACACTGTTCCACGCACTTTGTTGAATACGTGTTCGAATGTTAACACAGCGACATAGTTAACGATTGCAGTGGACACAGCACCATAGAGAATGGAGCATCCGCTCGAACGGCTGTGGACTACGTGATCACGGCTGTGGACTACGTGATCATTGCTGTGGACCACATGAATCCCTTCAAGCTTTATGTTTTTCTCGGCGGGAATGGCATCTTGCAGCCGTGTAACTGTTCGCCGGCCGGAGTGGCCGTGCGGTTCTAGGCGCTACAGTCTGGAGCCGGGCGACCGCTACGGTCGCAGGTTCGAATCCTGCCTCGGGCATGGATGTGTGTGATGTCCTTAGGTTAGTTAGGTTTAATTAGTTCTAAGTTCTAGGCGACTGATGACCTCAGAAGTTAAGTCGCATAGTGCTCAGAGCCATTTGAACCAATTTTTTGAAAACTGCTATAGCAGTTTGAGGAGCTCGTAAAAGTGAACTCACGTTGATGTCTTTGCCACCAAATTCGCCTGGTATGAACCATTTGGAACGCTATTGGGCGCCAACTCCGCACCCGCAGACTAGAAGGGTCTGTGTGACTGTACGGCAATTCCATCAGTCAATGGAAACCTACGTCTATACAGATTCTATCATAGGAAAGCTCATTTGAAGCAAAAAATTTCATTTGGACATAGGGCCTATTCCGGATGGTTTCCAAGATAGAATACCGACTATTCTTGGTGTGGCCAGTATTGTTTGTATGTAGTATCAAGATTACACACACTTACAAGAAAGGTGAAGTACAAGACATGTGGCACATTTATTTTAGACAACCTTCGAAACTGCTTCTTTTAATAGTGACAAGGTGTCCCCAAGGCTCTATTCTCAGACCTATTGTTCTGTTTATTAATTATTTGCGCAACAGTGTCAACACTTCAGATGATACATCTATATTATCTGAACACAAAATGGGTTGACAAGACAAGGGCGCGTCACTAGCCCAAAAACAAATATATACCTTGCAAACCATTCTCAAAAGTGCATACGTGCGTATCAAGTTTTTTGCTTCAAATGAGCGGTTTTTTTTATTGCTGAATACTGATCATTACTCTTGTGTTGTGCTCATCATTTCATCATCATTCATGAAAGTGGCGAGATTGGACTGAGCAAATGTTGGAAATCTGTACGGGTACTGATAACCGCGCAGTTGAGCGCCCCACAAACCAATAATAATAATAATAATAATAATAATAATAATAATAACAATCTCTCTTGGGATGTCCTGTATACAGCACTAAAAAGGCGTACGCACAATTGCAGAACGTCATCCCAATTCAAATGTCGGTAGGACTGGCGACTTTTGCAAGGAACATCTTTCATGCATGAACTACCTTTACTTCCTTTCAACTAACCTTCGTCTGGCATCTGCCTGCCGCACAGCTAGAGTGGGCGTGGACATTACAGGATAAATCGCTCTCGTGGAGTATTCCATGGATTTGACAGTAGTTAAACTGACCAATGTGTTATATCGCAATTGTGATGAAAACTAGCATCTTTGTCTACTGCTCAAAGTACGTATAGTTTTCTTACAGATTTCGCCGTCAGTCTCCGAGCTACTGAACTTATGCAGATCATTAGGCAATTGTCTACTCAAGCACCCAGCAACAAATTAAATAGCACGGAACGATAGTATGTGGCACTGCAGCGGTTGGGTTGAACGTAGTAAAGCCAACAAATTTTCATGTTTCCCATGATCTCAGATAACCGGGAACAGTAAGAAATGTAAGCAAGCGACTTTAAGTCCTTTGTGAATGACGATGGCTGATGTTCCAGGTAACATTTTACACCATGTGCATTAACCCATTCCCTATCGACGGTACTATAATCAAAATTTACTGCGGTCCGCTACTCTTGGCACACTCGAGAGGCAGCAGGATGTCTTAGTTCCCTACCACACTCATTAAAATAATAATAATAATAATAACAATAATTAATATCTGACACTTCGTCGGAAAGGAACCCAAGGAATTTCGCAGAGTGAGAAATAAGTGACAGATGAAATATTAGCGTTTCTGCAAGAGGAGTCAGTGGAATGTGTGGTGTCGTATACGCTCGACTGTGCGGACAATGTACATGAGGACGATACGTGCTGAACAAGTGGGAAGTGATACTGAGACAGGTGTTGAGTCGTGTTGTTCGTCATCCTTGTCGAACAGGTAGCCAGAACTAGTCTCCAGTGACAAAAAGTGAAGGAAATCGCCGTCCAAGCAGCTGGTAGTAAAATACTTGGAAGATCATTTGTGGCATAGAAAAAAAAAAGTTACGAACAGATTTCGAGTAAGTCTGCAACAATATGACCGTGAAGCGCATAAGGAAAACTACGGATATTCAAGGGAGGACAAGGCGCACTTGTTACAGAAACTAGTATTTGCGCGTTTCAGGGGTGCTCGATATAATTTATAGAATGTTCATGATAGTGACTTACGTCAGGCACACCAAACTGTGTCCGATGTAGATTACAATGATTTCGAGGGAAGTGCAGTCGATGGTTGAGCAATGTCGAACAGTGCTACAGAAGAACGAACAAAGCGTCAACTTGACAATGCACAGCAAACTGCGGAATCGACCCGACAATTTGCAGATGAGATAAACTTGTCCCGTCGTTCAGTAAGAAATTCGTTTTCAATTCCGACCCATCAGAATTTGAAGCGGAAATGCATATACAAGGAACCCTGGAAATTAGAGGTGCCAAGAGAGTTGTATCGAGATCAATTAACATTAAGGTCTTAACATATTCATACGTAATTATGGCGACTGATCATCTAGATTGTAAACTGCCTGGAAAGTTACTTATTGTGCTGCGAGAAGTTGGAGGTGCTATGGAGGAGCTGCGTATCTGTCTTGAAGGAGCGTAACATCAAGCGCGCTAATGCCCGGACTTTTTTCTATCAGTATTTGAGGATGAGAGCACGAAGCAGATTCCAACAACTTTACACGTAATGTCAAGCCTTTATGGAACTTTTACTAGGGGCCATCCCCCACTTCGTTGGAAGGAGAAAGGTTTATCGTTGACTACATTTTTGCTTTTTATGCAGTAAAACTTCAGCATCACACATTACGTTCCAATTTATTACTTCTTCACTATTGACTCTACTAGCAACACGGTTTACAGACAACATTCACATGTACAACTGAACGTAGCTGCAAAATTACATCATTGTACTACACACACTTCAGGAGATATGGTGCCATGAACACTGAGATGCGTCAAAAAGTAGTTTTTCAGAAAATTGAGAGCAAATTCTTTGGACTATATTCATCCAGAGTTTCATAATGAAATCACTTAGAGATTTCCAACAAGCTTCAAGCATAATTTCAAACCTTTCCCAAACTTTCTCACTTACATGCTTAAAGTCAGATATTTAACACATTAACTCATTTGTAAAGTAGTCGTCTTCTGAAATTATTTTCTACATCGGAGTTTGTTTCTTTAAGTACTTCGGAGTGGGGAGGGGGTTATACTGGTATTCAAGAAACTTAATAAATATGGGTTACGCTCGAGCTGTATTTGTGGCAATGTGCCCGCCATCCAGTACAGAAGAAACAGTGTCAGCGTTCACTCGACAAGCCAACTGTGCTGAATCACTCGATTCGTGACCGTCGACCGCATAACGCCTGGTGACGCATACCCGGAGCATCCATCTGAACACCGTCCGTGGCTCTCACAAACCCGACTAAGCACGCTGTTTCGACCGGTAGGCGAAGCGTGTCAAAGGCGCAGACCGCATCACGTTCTTGGAAATGTTCCCCCACAGAGGTCGAAACCGAAAGCCTGTCACTGCTCTGGAAATGCCTCGGCTCTTCCTCTTGGAAAGGCACCACATCGCGTCCCTTCGTAAACACTCAATGGCAGAGAAGCGTTACCTCGTCGATCAGACCAACATGGATAGCAATATCTTCGGCGTCCTACATCTGTATTTACGTCCCAAAGCGCATTATGAAGTTCGTGCAAATGAATATTTTTATCGTTTAAAATATTACGTATTCAGCGTTACGTTTGGGTGGTCACTACCACCGACTTTGAAATGTAAATCTCTCTTTACACGGATTATCACTAGCCATAAAATTTTTTAAAAGACTAACGCTTTCGATATTATCTACCGCTAAACTCACATAATACATTTCCAACCTTGAGTATTTCACTTTCGGCTACATATCCACACGCTCGTTCAATTGGCACGATGTTTCAAAAAGATCCATGATTTCACGAGCTTTCACTTTCTGTATAGACTGAGATAGGAAAGTTTGGGTTAGATTTTAATTTAAACATTGAAACTAATATTTGTGCTTGGCGCCAGTTATACCTTGTCGGTTCGTGTAGTCTCCATTAGGGGGTCTACCTGGTGCAGCTAGCTCGCTCAGTCTTTCATTACCCAACGTCCATCGATTAGGGATGGAAAAAACCGCCAGATTAAAAGTGACACCGTTATTTTAGTTATGAATAACCGATATTTTTCGGTATTTGTTTGGTTATAACAGCTGTTTTCTAGATTTTACTAACAACCGAGTAAAAAACTGAAATATCAGCGTGCCATGGCAGCAGTTCTAAAATTTGTTTTTAAAAGAAACCATTTTTAAAAAAATTAACGAAAAATTTCCAATGCTGTGGAATATTGTGTTATTACAGAAAAATGGGAGAAACGATCAGTACTATTTTAATATCAATGCCGACAGAAACTACCAACAAACGCGTAGGATAAGAATTTGTACAGCAATGCTGAGACAACGTGTCGTGGCTCGAGATACGACGTGTGTACGTGCGTGCGGTGTGCAAGACTAGGGCCCTGGCCGGTCTATACGGCTGTTTGTCGCTGTCGCTGTCGCCGCCGGACATCCGTTGTTTTGCACAATGGCACCAACCCTAGTCTGGGAGTGCAACGAAGTACAGCGTTTCATTTGCTTTGTCTACCACTGCTATGAAATAATAAACGAGAAAAGAAATAATGAAAAATTAAAAGCTTAACAATTCATTCATAATACACAATAAAACAAAAAATAGCTGACCTGCTGCATGTGGCTACATAATATGCCGTGACCTGCTTCTAGCCTTTGAAGGTCAAATTACCAAGAAAAAGTTCTTCAACCTCAGTTTTTACCTTTCAGCACTGCTATTTAATGCTCAAATAGTGGGATGATCCCCGATGACAACGTGATTTCTGAGCAGTTGGAAAAAAATTTGAAACAAGAGAAGAATACTTACAACTGTTCGATAAAAAAAAAAAAAAAAAAAAAAATCAGCCAACAGTGAAAGTTTTCTATTATTTGCCTTATTTAATATTTTGATTCTATGTGAGGGAATCAAAATTTGTCAGTCTTTGTTCTATTTCTACACTATGTTATCAAAAGTATCCGGACACGTGGCCGAAATGACAAAGGTCATGCTGGAATTCAACATGGTGTTGGCCCACCTTTAGGCTTCATGACAGCTTCCAATCCCGCAGACAAACGTTCAGGGAAGGTTTCTTGGGGAATGGCAGCCCATTCTTCAACGAGTGCTCACTGTGGAGAGGTAGCGATGTCGGTCGGTGGGGCCTGGCACGAAGTCGACTTTCCTAAACATCCCAAAGGAGTTCTATAGGATTCAGGTCAGGACTCCGTGCAGGTCAATCCGTTACAGGGGTGTTATTGTCGTGTAACCACTCCGCCACAAGCCGTGCATTATGAACAGCTGCTCGATCGTGTTGAAAGAAGCAATCGCCATCCCCTAATTGTTCTTCAACAGTGGGAAGCAGCAAGGTGGTTAAAACATCACTTTAGGCCTGTTTAAATAATAGGAGCAAAAAACTCAGAATCAGTTATATTTCAGAAACAGATTATTTTGAGCGGTTGACAGTCAGGTTAACTAGCGTGGAAAAATTCGAGGTTACCTAAAACCGCTAATTTCAGTGACAACCGCCATCCCTACCAACGTGTCGAGAAGGCGACACAGCAAGAAAAGGCGTTTTGCGTTCTCCGTTTCAACAACTGCAGTTAAGTTACACTGTGCGGCGCGATTTTCGTCGCGAGTACGGCACTGCGGTTCCGACAGCTAAGTATTCAACGACGGCAGCAGCGTTTTCCAGACACTGGTTCTTTACGTTGGGACGCAGCACCTCTGCAGTGCCAGCTTCGTTTAAGGCGTCGTTCGAATCTCGCACTGCATCAGCGGCCTCCACACTCGCCTGATCCCACGGTCTGTGATTTTCTAAGGGAGTCTTATGTGGCGGCTCCTCCAACAACTTCGTGAACCGCGACGGCGCACAGCGATAGCCACGTAATACACAGCGACTCCAATCGCTCGCAAAAGTACGGCAGGAGTTTGTCGTGTGTGCTGATCCAAAGGCAAATGAAAACTCTGATCCGAAACCTAAAAGAATACGATTATGAAACTGGATGATTCTTTTGACAAAAAGAACTTTGGAGTCAGAAGCTCACGTTAGAATTTGTCCCAAGTTCGTGTCTTTATTTATACAGAAGGCGTACTCTTGTGAAATCTGAACCTTACAGAAGCACACTGTATGAGTGGTAATGATGGCGACAGCTGTTCCGAGAACATAACGCGCTTTTCCCTTCAACATCACGTCAGCAACCACAAAACCCGGCAGACCTAAGTACAGTGTCTCTCGTTACGGAGAAAATAAGGTCGGCTTCGCTGCAACTGTCACCGGAACAGCACAAAACCGCTTGCAGCCTGGAAACCAATGGGGAGACCACGTCTCTATGGCAGCAGGGATAATTTAGTGATATTATGAAGAGCGCTGGCCAGCATCCGTGGCGAGGTGGTAAAACGCTGGGATGAGCAGGAAGACGTGCAGGAAGACGCTCGAGAAGAGTACGGAAGTAAAATATTCTCGCGCTATCAGTTCAGTAACAGAATCGTCTGGAAGAAACGCTTCGGCAACATTCCTCCTCGTTATCTGTAGGCGAAGTGAGAGAGTTGTAGGAAAGTTCAAGACCACTCTGTTGTTCGCTTGATAATCCGAGACTTCGTTGCTGAAGTTCGTCTGCGTTCCCAAAGAGCAAGCAAATATAGACATTTTATCTTTCCTAGGTAATTTATAGGTTACTACAGCCAATGTATTACGTAAATTCACCATGAAAGGGTCGGACCTATCATCTTCATATATTCCCTTTTAATAATTTTATATGGGTAACTGTATTCGTCTTTTAATGTATCACAATTGGTTTCTATGATATTTGTCAATATTTAGAAGTCTGCCACGTGAGTTTTACCTAATGTGTTTTATCAGATTATCTTTTTTGCGTAAATGACTACATCTAAAGCCACAGTAGCAACATATAGGGAGGATGTAGGCAAACAGATTTCTGGTAGCTACTGTGCTTCAGTAGCCAGTTGCAATAATGACTGTGTGGACGATGTGGCCTATTCTACACCTTATTTTAGATCTATGTGACGATGCTGTGTTGATTATGTGTTTTGACGATGCCATTATGACCTTATGACTTAAGGACGTGGTGTAGAAAAGGTACGGTTTACCATATTTTATCTATACATTTGCCTTGTTGTAATATAGTATATTGTGATACGTATTACTGTATTGTGTTGAAAGACACACTACTTATTAGGTGTATATATTGTATATTGTAGATCTGAGGATGGTCATTACGGACTGAAACCGGTCATCGTCAAAAGAATTGATATTGTGATCAAAGACTGGAATAAAAAACATTAGCAAGCAAATAGTTCCTCCAGAGGATAAAAAGGGCGGAGTTTCCTCTAACAGCTATAATGATAGGCACTGCCACGCGAATACCGAAATGTGCTCTACGACAGATAGTGGGAAGGAAGGAAGATTCCGTTTAAGGTCCCGTCGACATCGAGGTCATTAAAGGAGGATCACAAGCGTCAAGGATAGGGAAACAAGTGGGCTGTGTCCTTGCAAATGAACCAAGCCGCCATTTGCCTGCAGCATTTTAGGGAAGTCACGGATAACCTAAAAATGGATAGCTGGACGAGGATCTGAACAGTCGTCCACCCGAATGCGAGTCCAGTGTGCTAACCAGTGCGCCACCTCGCTCGGAATGGATAATAGGATGTGAGGATCGTGTGACAGTAGGGAAGGAAGAGAAATTGGCAGCTGCAAGACATTCGCCTATACAGAACACCAAAGATTCAAGTATAAACGAAGTCTCTACTGAGAGCACTTGGGTAACAAGGCACTGACTCAACCTACACGTGCGTTGTTGCACTGAAGTATATATGCGGTAATGTTGCAAATTCCATTAAACTATCCTAACACTGCGAGATAATGGCTCTGAGCACTATGGGACTTAACATCTGAGGTCATCAGTCTCCCAAACTTAGAACTACTTAAACCTAACTAACCTAAGGACATCACACACATCATCCATGCCCCAGGCAGGTTGGTTGGTTGGTTGAAGGATTAAAGGGACCAAACTGCAGAGGTCATCGGTCCCTTTTTCCAAAATACTAAAAATACCCACAGAGAATAAAAAATGGTCAACAGAATAGGAGACAGACGACACAGAACAAAAGAAACATAGACAAGGACCAGACAAAACGAAATAAAATCACACGGAGTGTGACGGTGGTTGGCCGACCATAGGAACAAAAAAAGGGAAAAGCTAACCACCGAAAACACATTAAAAACTTAGCTTAAAACCGTAGGCCAAAGGCCAGAATCAACACAAAACAAAATAAAACAGAAACACTCAGATTAAAGAATGAAAACTCCCTGCCCTAATAAAACGTAAAACTAAGGCAGCCATAACAGGGTCATCAGATAAAACGGCAGGGAGCGTATCAGGCAGCGCAAATGTCTGCCTGACCACAGCTAAAAGGGGGCAGGCCAACAGAATGTGGGCCACTGTCAAAGCCGCCCCGCAGCGACATACAGGAGGGTGCTGCCGGCGCAGTAAGTAACTGTGTGTTAGCCGGGAGTGGCCAATGCGGAGCCGACAAAGGACGACTGAGTCCCCGCGGTTGGCTCGCCCCAGGCAGGATTCGAACCTGCGACCGTAGCAGCAGCGCGGTTCCCGACAAAAGAGCCTAGAACCGCTCGGCCATAGCGGCCGGCTCACTGTGAGAGAAACTGTACTGAAAAGGAAAAAAACGAATCCTGTATATCAAAGCTATGCTAAGCGGACTTATAGGAAATTAGATCCTTACAGTGGGAAGAAGCAGGTATGTGTCTTACTGAAACATACGTGAACCATCTTTGTTTGGCTGATGACAATGTACTACTGGAGACTAGGACAATAACGAACGGAAGACCTAACAGATTAAGTTTGGAAGTAGACCCGAACATAAAGAATCTTAGGACTAAATTCCAGAAAGAGTTTAGCAATGTCTGAAAACTAAAACGAGCTTTAGTGTTACAGCAGTAAGACAATACACACTGCTCAGTAAGCAGTATGGACCCAGTTCCTCGGCGGAAAGGGATACGTCGGCCATGGCCGCGCTAACCGCGAGAGGTTTTCGATTTCGAAATGTGGGCGTTTTTCAAGTCTAGTATGAGTGCAGGGAGCCAGGAGGTCGCGTCACAACGGAAGCAGGCAGAATCTGGAGTCGAACAGAGTTGTGTGGGGGTATCGGTTAACATTAAAAGTCAAATAAATATCTATGATGGGTATCAAATGGAAGTTTAATCAGTGGAAGGATATTAAATAATTTGAAACAAGGTGTCGTTAAGGAAGTTACGTCGGCATTTAATTAGCTCCAACGTGTAAAGTGAACAAACGCGTGTGGACGATGAGAAACCGTGATAGTCGAAAACGAAGTTTAAATAAAGGTACAATAATTTTCGGAAAGGCACTGGCTAGAGTGAAAATGGTATTGTAAAGCAGTGATGGGTGCGAATGAAGTTTGTTAGTGCTGAAATTTTGTCTAATGAATTGTGACTATACTTACGTACTTTGCTTCTCCTTAGTTGTTGAATATCTTATCGTCAATCAATATAATCAAACTGCAAAAAAAATCACAAAAGGGACGATCACAGCTGAGCCTTCCCTTGTTTACTTGTATGATAGCAGTTGTCCCCTCCTCTATTGCCTTTAATTAAATTTGTGACCGCCCATATTCATTTAAATATAGGCGAGAAGAGCTGGGATCTAACAACATGTCACAATCAGCTGTCAACAGCGGCGCGAAACCGACAACAGTTCGCAGTCCGGTTTGAGTCGAGGCAACGAGTACACGTAACAGCAGAAGTCACACCACCTACAGAACGCTCGGTCGGTAGTCAATATATTGCGCAGAAAATAAACGACAAATCGGTTGAATACACTGGAAGCTCGCTGTTAAACATTAACACCTTTTTACTTTTTTCTATTTATATCGATTACGTAGCTCTATTATCTATATGTTAGCGATCCTATATTTTCGATCCGAAAAAAATTAAAGAAACGAGAACGTGTTCAAGTCTGCTCTGATTGTGCTACTGCATGTCCACAACATGGGTAACAACGAGCCATGTCTGTACTTCGAGGAATAACAATTATTTTGGTGAGTCACATACAAGTGATGCGTCTGTATTTATCAGATGCCATATAACTAGCACTTAATTTGAGACAATTCTCGTTGGCTGCCGATAGCAGGAGTACTTTTAACGTTCCCCCGCTATTAACGAACGAGAATGTGAAATGAGGCGACTAGATCGTTGACGGACGCGTAAGTACGTTCTTTGCTGGATTCCCACGATGAATAAAATTTAAACGACCACCTGACGGAAGAACGGGGCAGAAAATTCGAAAATACGCAGCAGCGACACGGACGTGCGGAGCCTGGACCCAGCAGCGGACGTGGCGGGCAACGCGCGCGCCCCCGCCGGCCAGCTTCTGGCAGGGACTAACGACCTGCGACCACGCGACCGGTGTTGCTGTAGCTGCATGCGCCGCCCCGCGTCACGACAGCACCGCCCGTGCAGCCGGACCGGCGCCGGGGTATCGATCCGGCGACCCTCCTAGACTAGAGGACGAACCGAGGGCGCCGCACCTGCCCTGCAGTCTGCCCCACCAGCGCCCCGGCTTGTCAAGCCTACCGCCCTTCCGGTACTACCGACACTACAGGCAGCGCTACAGAGACCGAGTACCCTAAGAAACTTCAGATCATCGATGCATCGGAAGTATTGAATAATGTGGGGCGACATACACTGAGGTAACGGAAGTCACGGGGTAATGAAATGCACTTATGGTGACGGCAGTTTCGCGTACAAAAGGCATAGAAGAGCAGAGCATTGGCGGGACTCTCAATAATGCGAAAAGGTTTCAGACGCGAGTACGGCGGCAGGGATGGAATTAATAGAATTCTAACGCGGAACGGTAGTTGGAGCTAGACGTTTGGGACATTTCCTTACAATCGTTAGGGAATTCAATATTCAGAAATCCACAGTGCCACGAGCGTGTCGAGAATACCACATTTACGCACTACCTCTCCCGGCGGATAACGCAGTGGCCGACGGGCTCCGCTTAACGACAGAGAGAAGCGGCGTCTGCGCAGACTTGCCAGTGCTAACAGATAGGCAACACTGCGTGAAACAACCTCAGAAATCAATGTAGGACGTATGACGAACTCATTCGTTAGGACAGTATGGCGAAATCTGGCGTTAATGGGCTATGGCAGCAGACAACCGAACGCGAGTGCCTTTGCTAACAGCACATCACCTTCAGCACCTGTTCTGGCCTCGTGATCATACCAGCTGGACCCTGGAGGACTGGAAAACCCATTGCCTGGTCAGATGAGTCCTTATTTCAGTTAGTAATAGCTGATGGCAGGGTTCGAGTGTGCCGCACACCCCACGAAGCCATGGATCCAACTGTCAACAAGGCACTGTGCAAGTTGGTGACGATTCCATAATGGTGTGGGCTGTGTTTACATGGAACGAACTGGGTCCTCTAGTCCAACTGAACCGATCATTGATTGTAAATGATTATATTCGGCTACCTGAGGACCGTTTGCAGCCATTCATTCATGGACTTCATGTTCACAAACAACGATGGATTTTTTTATGGATGACTATGCGCCATATCAACGGCCCACAACAGTTCGTAATTGGTCTGTAGAAGCTTCTGGACAATTCGAGCGAATTATTTGGCTACCCAGATCGCCCGATATGAATCCCATAAAACATTTTTGGGACATAAGCGAGAGGTCCACTCGTGCACAAAACCTGGCACCGGCAACAACTTTCCAGTTACGGTCGGCTATCGAGGCAGCATGGCTTAATATTTCCGCGGGGGACTTGTAAGGACTGAAGTCCATGCCACGGCGAGTTGCCGCGCTACGTCAGCCAAAAGGAGGTCCGGTACGCTATTAGGTGGTATCCCATGACTTCTGACACGTCACTGTAATAACCTCCTCCATCACTAGCTCGACGAGGCTGTATTCATTACCCTGGCGAAACGCTTAGGACAAAAGTACAACAGTACAAAATAAAAGAAAAATACCACATACAGGCCCTACTTATAATGTTAGTACATGCACCCTTATCTCGGTATGGTGACTCCAGTGCTCGAATGCATGTGAAGTAAATGTAGGTAGAGGAAGAGAAATATTTTTACACAACGTATGTGAAAAATAATGGTTCAAGCTGACAATACTTTTCATTGTGACATTAGTTCTGCTTGTAATAATGGTACGTGTAGTATGAAATTTGCTTCAAAGCCTCTACTTTTTATTACGTTTGGAAAATCTTTCACACACTACTTAGGTTTCACTACTGGAATCACTTTTCGAAGGTTTAGCGTGACAGGTGTATAGGTTTCGAGAAGTAACTGCAACCAGCCCCCTTTTGTGACAAATTTTTATAATAGCATGACCAGTTTCAGGTCGCCTAGCCGATCATCAGATGGAACACACTTTTAATGGTTGATTGTAGCACTGTACGGGTCGTTGCTCGGCTGAAAAGAACGAAACGAGTAGGCACTGAGTGTGCCGGGGTATAAAATTATTTATACCATTCACAATTTACATCGTCCATAATGGGGAAAAGGTTTACAGGTATATCCTGTTTGAAGTCTGAACGTTCCTTGTTCTGTACGTGCTTCGTAGACAATGCATACATTCTCAGCACACGGTTGCGAGATGCGGTCTGCGCAGGGAGGGATGGAAAATAGCGTGCGTTCTCCGCCTGTAATGACGGCGCTGCCTGCAGGTCGTTGAACCCCCATCCGCCTTCCTCACTCGCAGTGCGTTGCCTGACTCTGTGCCACGCCTCACGCTCCAGCCGACGCCTACCCTGCTTACCGTCATCAGCTACATCCTGCCGCCACTTCTACCGGTACTTCTGAGCCTCCCTAAAAAAAATGTACACACTGAGAACTGTCGCTGTCGCTTGTTGACGTAATACGTGTCTTGTTTGCTTTATGGCACGCACAAAGGACACTGCAGTGGCCAAACACCACTGCCACAACTAAATATGGAAATTAACGCACGATGTAATCAAACCGGACACTGGCCTACTGGTTAGAACATCACGTGCTGCACAGTTCCTAGCCCACTGCGCATTGCCCCACCACACTTTTTGCGTGCACATTAGCGCAGTAATGAAGAACGTTTTCTCCCAGCGTTATTCGATTGCTCCGAGATTATATATACGTAACCGAGGAACGGATACCAAACATGCCGCATCTGGTACTCGAACGTCGCTGATCACGTCACGTCGTCGTCACAACCATCTGTACATTTCCGACATACTGCCGGTTGCAACAACGACCAACAGAGCAGAAAAAAAATTGCGTTTGTCTATACCTGTAGCCGCGCTTTAGTCTACTAATGATGATGATACCGAAACCGGCAAGAAAGCATTTTTTTTTTTTTCTGGAACTAACTCATGTTAACTTTTGCGCCGAGTGGCCAAATAGCTCTGAAGCTCGTGACCTCCTCCTAGTCAATATCCATTATATGTTCTGCCTTTCTTCAAACTGATAAGGAATTGGTATGTCTGCGTGCTTGGTGACACAATATGTGCCATTCGTTTGCTATTTTATTATTTTATTCCCCCGAAGGAGAAAGGTTGAGGGGGGAGGGGTGGAGGAGGGTGACTGCAGCCCCTTTTGCCTTTTGCTTCGCTGAGTACCCTTACGCTCTTGGTTACAAAATCGTAGGACTGACGGGGTAAGAAACCCCAAAACTTTGGATCCGTTGTCTGACACAGAGCCACCAAGTCGAAGCTTGAAAACCCCGTTATAAGTTATCCCACATACTCCGCAGAGGGGCAAATGTTTCTATCGGCCCCTCAGGCCGTGGTGCAGCAGTGTGGGCGTCGGCGCTCCAAGGCCGGGACGTGAGAAACTGCCGCCAGACGCCCTTATCGACCCGGGAAAGGCCGGCGCCGGTGTATAAGCGACAGTCGCTGCACCCTATATAATCGTTCCAGCCACGGTGGCCGACGCCTACCACCTCGAAGCTACTTTAAACGGGGACGTTTTCTTCGACCATCCCGAGTTGCCGCTGTCCTATCCCGTGTCCTCCGCACACCTCTGTGGCGCCTCCATTACAAAGATCGTAGAACGACTTTTTAGAACCGTGACTTTGTTCGTTCTCATAAGAAACGAGAGCATATTGGTCAGTGATAGGCGGCTGGTCGTAAGTTGATAAAGTGGCGTAAAGGGTGGATGGATTTAGACACAAAACCATCTAATACTCAGCTCCATCATTACTCATAATGGCAGATCTTAGGAAAACCTCTTTTCACCGGCTATGACAACAATGTCCGTCTCCGTAAGCGAGTGGTCAGCGCGGCTGACATTCACGCGTGGGACTCTGAGTCCCGGCATTGCCTGGGTTTTTTTCCTTGGTCAGAGGACTGGAACGGGATGCACTCACTCTCCTGATGCCAACTGAGAAACTACTTAACAGAGTGGACGTGGAAGCAAGTCCGCTAAACCGACGACGGCCAGCGGAGCGGTGTGTTGACAAAATGCTGCCGGCGGTTCTAGGCGCTATAGTTTGGAACCGAGCGACCGCTAAGGTCGCAGGTTCGAATCCTGCCTCGGGCATGGATGTGAGTGATGTCCTTAGGTTAGTTAGGTATAAGTAGTTCTAAGTTCTAGGGAGGCTGATGACCTCAGAAGTTAAGTCCCATAGTGCTCAGAGCCATTTGACAAACTGCTCCATACTGCATACCAATGATATTGCTGGTAAAGGATGACATGGTGGTCGGTCGGTCCCACTTGGGACGCCTGTGGCGCTGCTTATGTCACAGTAATATTACAGCTTTATTAACTGAAACAACTATAATGTCAACATAGGGAAGACATTGCACCTACACAGCCAAGCATCCCTCCACGACGGTGGTACTCCCTTGAAAAGTTTGCTCGCCATGTTCGAACCGGGTTGAACCACGGTCGGTGGCGACTGCACCTCTGACTCACTCCTCCGAGACTGTGGCGCAGATGAGGACATCGGCATACATTTTCGCTAGCTCGCTGCCATACTTCACGACAAAAAATTTACTCTAGTGCTTTGCGCAGAACTTCCCACCAGAATGACACCACGTAACAGCAAAGGATGTGACACTATATAAAGATATATGTAGCATTTTAACAGCTGAACATATGATTTCATTAATATGTTTACAATCCATATGCTTGGAATGCGAGTCGTATATATAAAGTCGTCTTATAATCTGTAGCATCTCATGTACCGTAAGGGGGCTGAGCGTATCATGTCTGGAGGTTGCAAAATAAATAAATAAATAATCAACGCTTTTAATCCGTAAGTATCTTTTCCGAAGGCACACGGACACTTATTCGAAGGTATTCGATGAGTGCGTGCAAATGATGTTTTTCACTGATGCAGAAGATGAACATTTCGAGGCCAGATGGAGGTGCTAAACGTCTAAAGGCCAAAAAACGTACATTCAGTTTGAATATGAAGTTGCGGCAAAACAAAATAATGTCACTGAAGACAACGATTTACTAACAAAACTATTCCTAACCTAGAAGGTATAGCCGCCGACGGCCCTTGACGAAATGCCTGTTAACGCTGTTCAAAGCTCAGATTACGTCCAAGGTTATGGGAAGCGGACTGTCTTTGCTCAGGATACCATTTTCGTGGCGGATTGAGCTTCAGACGTCACAGAGCAACGCTAAGTGCTGGTAAGTAAGTTGCAAGTCAATATCGGAGAATGTAATATCTTCTTATTTAACGTGATTCCGAAAGTTGTAAGTAAGTCAACTTGTGGGACACACACACACACACACACACACACACACACACACACACACACACACTTAACGGTACCGAAAAATGCGATGTCCCATAGTAAGTACCCATGACTCCAAGATATGTTCGCCGCATTCATAGCAAAAATCGATTATTTATTTTCACACTTAGCCACAATGCAAAAAAGCAACAGAGCTGATTCCAGCCGGTAAGTGGCAGTTTAAGGAAGTTGGGGTTCTTCCTACTGTAACTTTCGAGAATGAACTGGCTGCGTACCCAGAGGGGTGTTATTGAAGTTAGTATCGTTGACAGATGCCTCTGAACTCATAATACTACCGTAATTCCACTACCATTTTGCCTGTAGGTATTCTACTTTATCTTGTATCATGATAGATTGATTGAGAGAGGTTATAGGACCAAACGGCGAGGTTATCAGTCCCGCGATTCCGAAGTGAGTCACAGAAGAAAGAGGGTCTGCTAAAAGTGTACGGATCCAGTCAGGTGAGTCAAATTATAAAACAAGGATCATTAAACATACACAGTAAAGGCGTTAAAAGTGAGACCAAATCTAAAATCTGGAGAAGGGACGGGGGTTGGTGGTGGGGGTGGTGGTGGTGGTGGTGGTGGTGGTGGTGGTCATGGGGTCACAGACCCACCCTGACACTGCTCCAAGACTAACGTAGAACCTTCTACCAGGAAATAAAAACCACTTACACGGAGGAAACTGAGGGCCAGTTCAACCTCCCCCCCCCCCCCCCTCCGATGAATTGTCTGCTCAAATTAAATTTAAGGAATCGGGAAGACTCAACACTAAGGGCCGAAAGAAGAGGACAATCCATCAATATGTGAGATATTGTCAGTGAGTCGTTACGTAGGAGGAAGCAGTGGGTGTGCCTGGTACGACTAGTGTTTAGACGGCATAAAACAGTGGACTCCTTTCGAGAAAAGCGGAAGGAAAAGCGCCAAACTGCAGTAGACTCCTTGGTTGTGCGGAGTTTATTACTATGAGAGTAGCGCTCCAGATGGCATTACACTTCTGGGCAGAGAGATTTGACGTAGGTCCACATATCCGCAGCTGGAATCATGAGAGGAAATTGGGCGTAAGTATCTGCTTCTCTAGCCAAACGGTCAGTCAGTTCATTCCCTGGGAAGCCCACACGATTTGGAACCCAGAAAAAGATGACTGAACAGGCGGCACGCGTAAGGGCAGAGAAAAGGTCACGGATAGCAGAGACCAAAGGGTGACGAGAGTAGCATCGGTCTGTAGCCTGCAGGCTGCTCATGGAGTCGGACCAAGTTAAAACACTGTGGAGGGAGGTCTGAGAAACAAAAAAGAGGGTTCTGTGAATGGCTAGAAGCTCTGCTGTGAACACACTACATGATCCCGGCAACGAATGGTGCTCGAAGTCAGTAGGAGACGTGAAAGCGTATCCCACCTTATTGATAGTCTTAGAACCATCAGTGTAAAAGTTGGTAGTACCCTGGAACACTGTAAGGATGGCACATACAAGACGCCAGTAAACCATAGGAGCCACAGAGACCTTAGGACCCTGGAACAGATCGGTCCTCGTCCTGGTCTACGTACCTACGTACTATTTAAGGGGAAACGGGTGGGGGGGGGGGGGGTGGTATTGGTATGGGAGGAAGGACGTGGGGTGCAGTCCAGTGAGTGGAGATGGAGATTCCTACAGAGAGAAGTGAGACGCATACCAACCGGTAATCCCACCTGTGGTCGGGTGTTACTTTTTTTGTGGTTTTAGGGCGCACAACTACAGTGGTCATTAGCGCCCAGACTAAATTATGAATTCACTGCGAGGCACAATGTTAAAACAGTAACTAAAAAGGACAACACTATAAAATGCACATTAACAGGCAAGGGATTAAAAGAAAACAGCATAATCAAATGTCCTTAGACAGGTTTGTCAAGTGGATAAAACGAAGAACGCGAGCAGCTGCTCCTGGGTCATCCGCTAAAATTTCATCCAGAGTACGCGGCAGGCCAAGATCAATGCGCAGTGTATTAAAATTCGGACAGGACGTTAAAATGTGGCGTACTTTCAGCAACTGCCCACATGGGCGGGTGTTACGAGGGAGACGTCCCTCATTGGATAAGGTATCGAATGTATTGCTTCCCCCTACTTATACCTCCCGAAGAGATCACGAATGTAAAATTAGAGAGATTCGTGCGCGCACGGAGGCTTTCCGGCAGTCGTTCTTCCCGCGAACCATACGCGAGTGGAACAGGAAAGGGAGGTAATGACAGTGTCACGCAAAGTGCCCTCCACCACACACCGTTGGGTGGCTTGCGGAGTATAAATGTAGATGTAGAGTCATCTGGGGTGATGACGAGGACTGGAGATCGGGATAGCAACCTATATTACTCGTCAACAGACCGCGCGCGCCAGTAGCCTCGCTTAATTAAACCTCTAGCGCGCTTCACAACTAGAAGAAAACTGGCTGGACTGTGCTGCAGTATGGAACGATGTGAACGAAGTATCATCTGAGTATCGAATGTCACTGTCGGTCGGTAGTCCAGGTTTTGACCTGCTTGTACCGCTGAGACTCAAGGCGTTAGGAAAGCTTCACAAGTAGTACTAAATAACAGCTCCATCGTGAATGTACACACTGTCACTGTTTCCACCGATTTTCTATTTTATACACCTATGTTAAGTTCACTAATCAGTGAGGTTCGCATTAACAAGCAACCATTCTGTTTAACGTGATCCGTCTCTTCTTCCTCCGACACTGTCAGACGAAAAATTCCCGCGCTGTCATGCGTCCCTCAACGCCAACCTCCCATTCCCCCCCCCCCCCCCCCCCCCTCTTAAAGACATCTGCCTCAGAGTTCAACGTTCCAGCTACAGTAGGGGCACTCGGCGCTCGTTAACCTCACTGACATCCAACCCGACTGAAAGAGTTCGGTGGTTAGCTCAACGTTTACGCATCACTTTCTTAAGGTATACACACACACACACACACACACACACACACACACACACACACACAGAGAGAGAGAGAGAGAGAGAGAGAGAGAGAGAGAGAGCTATCGATCTCCAGTCAGTTATTACAAAGTAAACATAGATTCTGAAAGGAACCATTACTCAGTACCGTATCAGAATCAAAGTTGAATAGTTTCCCTCCATACACTTGCTGAACACTTTAAAGCAATCATAGCTGCACTATTTAGTACAATTAGTTTATTCAGTTGAGTTGAAGGAGCTTGTCGAGGGCAGATAAATGGCGGTAGAATGGTGTTGAGCTAAATGTGCATCACAGAAGGAGGAGATTAGTGTTTAACGTCCCGTCGACAACGAGGTCATTAGAGACGGAGCGCAAGCTCGGGGTGAGGGAAGGATGGGGAAGGAAATCGGCCGTGCCCTTTCAAAGGAACCATCTTGGCATTTGCCTGAAGCGATTGAGGGAAATCACGGAAAACCTAAATCAGGATGGCCGGAGACGGGATTGATCCGTCGTCCTCCCGAATGCGAGTCCAGTGGAATGTGCATCACAAATGGTGATGCTAAGAATGACTCTGTAGTGGAGAGCATCAACCCGTAGGCTGCGAAAGGGTATCAGCAGATTACTGAAACTAAGACAATAAATGCTTATAAGTCGAACAAGAAATAAGAGGAGACTTCGTCATTTGAAAGTGGACAAATTCAGATATGCAGCAGAGTCCATACATGTGAGGACATAAGCTGACAACCGGTCATGAATTAATCGTCGTTCTGAAGGAGAAGATTTAATTGGGTAACATAACCTCTTTCAATCGTGGAAATACGCAGAGAGCCGAAGCTCCTCATACGGAAGAGCAAGAGCTACGCCATCATCTGCTTAATCTTTTTCTACAACTCCGGAGGGTGAGCAACTATGAGGATAGACGGAAAGAAACAATCTTCGAAGGAAATGCAATGAAAGAACGTTGGACGTATTGTATACAGGGATGAGGGGAAGCTGGAGAAAAAGCAAATGGAGGACAAGATTAGCGTTTAACGTCCACTCGACAACGAGGTCATTAGCAACGGAGCACAAACTCGGTTTATGGAAGGATGCAGAAGGAAAGCCGCCGTGTTCTTTCGAAGCCTTAAGCTATTTAGAGAAATCACGGAAAACTTAGATCGATCAGAACCGGGTTTGAACCGTCGTCGTCCTGAGTACGAGTCCAGTTTGTAAAAAAAAAAAAAAAAAAAAAAAAAAAAAAAAAAAAAAAAAAAAAAAAAAAAAAAAAAAAAGTATACGACATGATGAGTGAAAATAGCATTATAGACATTAAACAGGAAGCGGATGTCATGTGGCACGGCGCGTCTGGAAACCCTCTGTCCAGAGCTGCGATAAACCATCGACTGTGTAGACGAAGGCTGCCTTGACAGGGCGGGCTGGAACTGGCTGGACGCTTCGAAAGCTTTAATAACAAAGAGACTGACATTGATGAGGCAGCGTACGGCCTGCGAAGTGCATGGTGGCGTGCGCTTTGTGCACAACCGCCGCTGGCACTCCCGAAGAGCGACTGTTTGTAGACCACCTCGTGAGCTCAACTCTGTAATTTAATCTTCAGTGTCTTTTAGCGAGATATGAGTAGCAGAAAGCAACATATCGGTTCACTGTTCTAGGAAAGTACGCTGTCGGAATTTCAACACTAAAGCACTCTGACCTACACAACGCCTTTTGCTGCGTCTGCGACTTAAGTTGGCTGAGCATTTCCGTGACTGTTTTGTGCTTACTAAACGAGCCAGTAAGAAACGCGCTGGTCTTATTTGGTTCTTCTCTCTTTCTTCCACCATCCTACCTGGTACGGATCCCAGACTAACGACCAAAATGCAAGTATTCGTCGAACGACTGTTTTGTAGGTTACCTCCTTTCTACGTGAACTATACAGGGAGGATTCGTGCAATTAATCTCATCCTGGCATCTGCCTTTCCTGCAATTAGTTTCATGCGGTAGTTCCGCTTTAAATCGCTTTGGTCATCAGTCTACTGACTGGTATGATGCGGCCCGCCACGAATTCCTTTCCTGTGCTAACCTCTTCATCTCAGAGTAGCACTTGCAACCTACGTCCTCAATTATTTGCTTGACGTATTCCAATCTCTGTCTTCCTCTACAGTTTTTGCCCTCTACAGCTCCCTCTAGTACCATGGAAGTCATTCCCTCATGTCTTAGCGGATGTCCTATCATCCTGTCCCTTCTCCTTATCAGTGTTTTCCACATATTCCTTTCCTCTCCGATTCTGCGTAGAACCTCCTCATTCCTTACCTTATCAGTCCACCTAATTTTCAACATTCGTCTATAGCACCACATCTCAAATGCTTCGATTCTCTTCTGTTCCGGTTTTCCCACAGTCCATGTTTCACTACCATACAATGCTGTACCCCAGACGTACATCCTCAGAAATTTCTTCCTCAAATTAAGGCCGGTATTTGATATTAGTAGACTTCTCTTGGCCAGAAATGCCTTTTTTGCCATAGCGAGTCTGCTTTTGATGTCCTCCTTGCTCCGTCCGTCATTGGTTATTTTACTGCCTAGGTAGCAGAATTCCTTCATAGACTTCGTGACCATCAATCCTGATGTTAAGTTTCTCGCTGTTCTCATTTCTACTACTTCTCATTACACAACAGTACCACCTGCGAAAGTCTCACGGAACTTCGAACTTCAATATAATATGGTCTTGTACCACTTTCTGAGGTCTAACACCAAAGTTACCTTTACGTCTCACACTTTCTGTCCGTTAATAACGGCATACTACGTATTGTTTGCTAGAAATTCTACAGTCCAATTACACAGCTGGTCTGATATTTCACACGCGCGTATTTTGGTTCAGTAGGCGGCGTTCCGGTATCTACCGCCTTCCGGGCCCCTGCTGCAGCCGAGGACAGCTGGACTTTCTCAGCTAGGCGAGGCGCCAGAGACGGGCGATTCGGCCGTGTGTAGGCCAGGCGGGCTACGCCGATCAATACAGGCTCTGCTCGGGCCCCGCGACCCGCACTGCGCACAGCCCCGCCGGGTTGCGGGGCGCCCAGGAGCGATGCTTCACACACTACACTCGAGTGACAGTGGCCATGTGACAGCGATGTGCACATGTACACACGGCGGTAGCATCGCGCACACAAGGTGTAAAAGGGCAGTGCATTGGCGGAGCTCTCATTTGCACTCATGTGATTAGCGTGAAAAGGTTTCCGAAGTTATTATGGCAGCACTACCGGAGATAACACTTTGAACATGGAGCCATCACCAGCTCGAATAATGCCTTGCTGGCAACTAGGGTCCATAGCTACCGGGGTGGGGGTGGGGGGGAGGGTATGCCACACTCTAAAAACCCCATCAGATTTTACCAACTGAAATCGGGACTCGATCTGACCAGGTCACGGTATTCAAGTCGCCTAGCAGGCGATGTCATGTTTGCAAGGGCACTCGCACCGGTCGTCTGCTGCCGTAGCCCATTAACGCCAAATTCCGCCCCGTTCTCCAAACGGATACGTTCGCCGTACGTCCCGCATTGATTTCCGTGGTTATTTTACGCAGTGTCTGTCAGTAGCGGTGACTACTATGAGCAAACGCCGCTGCTCTCAGTCGTTAAGTGAAGGCAGTCGGCCTCTGCACTGTCCGCGATGAGAGGTACTGCAAGAAATTTGGTACTGTCGGCACGCACTTGACGCTGTGGATCTCGGAATATTGCCTTCACTAACGGTTTTCGAAGGAATGTCAAAGTACCTTTCAACTTTCGAAGGCTGTTAATATCCGCCGGCCGAAGTGGCCGTGCGGTTCTAGGCGCTACAGTCTGGAACCGCGTGACCGCTACGGTCGCAGGTTCGAATCCTGCCTCGGGCTTGGATGTGTGTGATGTCCTTAGGTTAGTTAGGTTTAAGTAGTTCCAAGTTCTAGGGGACTGATGACCACAGCAGTCCCATAGTGCTCAGAGCCATTTGTTAATATCCATCATGCCGCCATGATCACGTCGGAAACCTTTTCACGCGAATCACCTGAGTACGAATGACAACTCTTGACAGTGCACTGCCCTTTATACCTTGTGTGCGCGCACATTTCTAGCGCATGACTTGACATTTATAAGTAGTACGAGGTTCGCGATAAGCTGAGGAATGCAAGGCTGTTATAAAAATGCGGTCGTGTGCTTATCCCGCCGCACAGTATTCTACACGAGCGCCTCCCTAGGCGGGGCTACCTCCAGCAATGCCGAGAGCCGTGTGATCTG